>NC_059372.1:45500430-45716500 GCF_019703515.2 Myxocyprinus asiaticus
GCTTTTTCACATTAAACCCAAAAAAAAAAATAAAAAAAAATAAAAAAAAAATAAAAAAAATGTATTCCGATATAAAATACGTATACCCTTAATATAAACATAATGGGGCTCATTCATGGAACTTCCGTAAATATATGAGTAAATTCAGAGTAATTTGCGGATAAATGGACCTTCCCGAAAACTTTTCACCAGATTTACAAATGCTTTGTACTCCCCAGATTTGTTAGTAAAAGGTGTGTATGTTAATAAATTTCAATCACTGGTAAATAGGGAGCATGTGCATGTTAATTCACAATTATCATAAACCAAGCCCATGAAAATGCCATATAAGGAAGGCACCAGACCCTAGTAAATGCTGTTAACATTTATGTGGAACAGTAATGAAATAGTGTTTATAAAGTGCATTCACATCGTAAAATTTTGATGAAGCAAGTATAATAGTGTCTCAAAGAAAGAAATGTTTTTGCTATCATCTTTTGTAAATCAAACAGTTTAAGAAGTCAATAAAAATGGTTTGACATGAGTGTAAAACATGTTTGTTTCACAACGGGAGGAGGATGTCCACCACCATTAACCTTCTCTGGTTCAGTTGCATCGCCATCATCATTTGTGAAACTTCATGATGGTAACAGTGATATACTTGTAACTGGAAGAATCTGAAGAAGATCTTTGACCATGGAAAAAACTACTTAAAAATACTTTGAAAAATGTATGCAAGCAGCAAAGAAACTTTTCTAAATAAGTCTAGGCTATGGTTTAAAAGGATTTTTTTTTTTTTCCATTACTTATTTCATTTCATTTCTATCAAAATTAGCAATCATAGCAGTTTGCCTGACACAAGAACACAACACATTCAGATGTCTTATGCACAATTTACATGTGATCAGGAGCATGTGTAAATTTTGTTCATACCAACTAACGTTGTAAAAATACAAAAACTTTCATGAATCAGAATTTACGTCAAAACGGCTTTGCAAAATTTTATCTGCTCATGTTTCATGAATGAAACAAAAGTTTACTATATTACAAAGTTTACTTTTACAGACTTCACTCAACTAACACTATATAAAAAATCTGATCTAAAGTTTTGGTCTCGGTCACGTGTGACATGAAAAACATTGATGAATTGAAACATGGGATCTCAGAGTGATTTCACACAATTGACAGTACTGCATTGCATACACAATAATGTAAAACCAGACGCTGTGTCAGTTGCTGATAAAAGTTCTGAAAATTCACATAAAATGGCACAGTGCTCTGGTTTATATACTCGCGGTGACACATGCATCGGGGGTGGAACATTAAGTGGCATCTGCCAATAAATTGCCATGATATTTAAGGGCTTTAGAGATCTTCACTCCTGGAAGGAGTTTCCCATAGCATAAGCAAATGACGCAACGTTGTGACCAACTTGAACGGGAACATGTATTGGTATTGGCGAGTACAGAAAAGGAAGTATCGGTACTCGTTCTCAAAAAAAATGGTATCGGGACAACCCTAAAGATATACTCGTTCAGGCTTTCAAAATGCAGGAAAATTTCCTGACTCTAAATAAATAAACAATTGCATGCGCAGGAAGGTTTTACTAGGCAGATTTTAGATATACAAGTGGTTGTTGAATGACAAATGTTTACTTTTTGAAATGAGTTGTTTTGCTATTAAGTCAATTAACCTTATGCACCAGCGAAACTAGTGTGCAGCCGTCTTAAAATGTTTGTCTTTGAACTTCCATTCTAGCATTTTCTATATAAATATCTATAGAGTTAATGTCAACTATAGTATATTTGCTAGCGAAGTGGATTTACAGGTTGTAGAATTGCCTAAAGTTATCATGAGTTTAAAGTGTTTAGGAGGTGTCATAACAACTGGAAGCAGAGCGGGGAGATTTTAAAACAAGAATACTTCAGTGAGAGCCAACTTGACATCATGAATAAACTGATTCTTAGATTAAACTCACACAAAAAGAGCTAAAAATGGCACCACATGGTTCCAATGCCAGTGCGTTCAGGAAACTGTAAGATGAAAAGACTATATAATATCAAACATTGCTGATTCAGCATACTGCATATCATGGTGAGCACCCCTTGCTGGCCTTCCTAAAACCTCTTCCAGCAGCAACCTTGGTTTTCCCCAAGAGGTCTCCCATCCAGGTACTAACCAGGCTCAACCCTGCATAGCTTCAGTGGGCAACCAGTCTTGAGCTACAGGGTGATATGGCTGCTTCACATGGTAACATCTAGATTAACGGGTTTAATTTATATTAATTAAATACATATGCATATAAACACATAAAAATATTGGGTAGGCCTAGCCCACCTTTGTCTATCGGCCTATGTAACTTATTAAAATTCAATCTGGGAGGTTTACCATTCCAAATGAAGGACTTCACTATGCTATCTAATTGCTTGAAATAAGAGAGGGGGACATCTACAGGGAGAGATTGTAGCAGGTAGTTAAATTTTGGAATACAGTTCATTTTAATAACATTAACCTTCCCAATCATCGATAAATGTAATGAAGCCCATCTGCCCACATCGCTCGAAAACCTTTTTATTAAAGGGTCAAAATTAACACTAACTAAATCAGACAAATTTGCTGGGAATAAAATCCCCAAATAATTAATGCCCTGTTTGGGCCACTGGAAGGCACCCGGCTGGAAAGCCATTACTGGACAGTACGCTGTCAGAGCCATAGCTTCGGATTTAGACCAATTGAATTTGTATCCTGAGAACTTGGAAAAGGAATGAATAATTCTGTGGAGAGAAGGCATAGATCTAATAGGTTCAGAGACAAATAATAAAATATAATCTGCGTAAAGCACAAGTTTATGCACCACACCTCCTGCAATCACCCCTGGAAAATCACACCTCCTTTCTTATCGCGGTTGCTAATGGTTCCAGGGCAAGACAGAACAATAATGGGGAAAGAGGGCAACCCTGCCGAGTGCCCCTATCCAGAGTAAAATAATCTGAAATTAATCCATTTGTTTGTACTGCTGCTACAGGGTGTCTATAAAGTAACTTAATCCAACCAATAAATGTACTCCCGAACCCATACATTTCCAAAATCTTAAAAAGATAATCCCATTCTACCATATCAAACGCCTTTTCGGCATCAAGTGAGATGGCAGCGACTGGAGACTGATCATTCGCTACTGACCACATGATATTGATGAGACGCCTGATGTTATCAGTAGAGCTGCAGCCCGAATAAACCCCACCTGATCTATATGTACAAGAGATGTCATAACCTTACTTAATCGGTTAGCCAAAATTTTGGACAAAATTTTTAAATCTAGTTGGATCAGGGAGATTGGACGGTAACTTTTACACTCACTTGGATCTTTGTCCTTTTTAAGAATCAGACTGATCCGGGCTTGTGTTATGGTTGGAGGAAGCTTTCCATTCTTTAATGATTCAGTATAAACTTCTAACAAAAGTGAAGCCAGTTCTGTAGCATAGGATCTAAAAAATTCTGCGGCAAAACCATCTGGCCCCGGAGCCTTGCCAGTAGGTAGGGACTTAATTACCTCGTCAAGCTCCTCCAAGGTTATCTCAGAATCAAGAGAGTTTTTTTGCTTAGTCTTCAGTTTAGGAAAATACACTATATTGCCAAAAGTATTCGCTCATCTGCCTTTAGACGCATATGAATTTAAGTGACATCCCATTCTTAATCCATAGGGTTTAATATGACTTCGGCCCACCCTTTGCAGCTATAACAGCTTCAACTCTTCTGGGAAGGCTTTCCACAAGGTTTAGGAGTGTGTTTATGGGAATTTTTGACCATTCTTCCAGAAGCGCATTTGTGAGGTCAGACACTGATGTTGGACGAGAAGGCCTGGCTCGCAGTCTTCGCTCTAATTCATCCCAAAGGTGCTCTATCGGGTTGAGGTCAGGACTCTGTGCAGGTCAGTCAAGTTCTTCCACACCAAACTCGCTCATCCATGTCTTTATGGACCTTGCTTTGTGCACTGGTGCGCAGTCATGTTGGAACAGGAAGGGGCCATCCCCAAACTGTTCCCACAAAGTTGGGAGCATGGAATTGTCCAAAATCTCTTGGTATGCTGAAACATTCAGAGTTCCTTTCACTGGAACTAAGGGGCCAAGCCCAGCTCCTGAAAAACAACCCCACACCATAATCCCCCCTCCACCAAACTTCACAGTTGGCACAGTGCAGTCAGACAAGTACCGTTCTCCTGGCAACCACCAAACCCAGACTCATCCATCAGATTGCCGGATGGAGAAGCGTGATTTGTCACTCCAGAGAACGCATCTCCACTACTCTAGAGTCCAGTGGCGGCGTGCTTTACACCATTGCATCCAACGCTTTGCATTGCACTTGGTGATGTATGGCTTGGATGCAGCTGCTCGGCCATGGAAACCCATTCCATGAAGCTCTCTACGCACTGTTCTTGAGCTAATCTGAAGGCCACATGAACTTTGGAGGTCTGTAGCGATTGACTCTGCAGAAAGTTGGCGACCTCTGCGCACTATGCGCCTCAGCATCCGCTGACCCCGCTCTGTCATTTTATGTGGCCTACCACTGCGTGGCTGAGTTGCTGTCATTTCCAATCGCTGCCACTTTGTTATAATACCACTGACAGTTGACTGTGGAATATTTAGTAGCGAGGAAATTTCATGACTGGACTTGTTGCACAGGTGGCATCCTATCACAGTACCATGCTGGAATTCACTGAGCTCCTGAGAGCGGCCCATTCTTTCACAAATGTTTGTAGAAGCAGTCTGCATGCCTAGGTGCTTCATTTTATACACCTGTGGCCATGGAAGTGATTGGAACACCTGAATTCAATTATTTGGATGGGTGAGCGAATACTTTTGGCAATATAGTGTATCTTAAGATATCTTCCCAAATTTTTCAGCTTCCTGCGGGGAAAGATGCATTTCTTGAAGAAACACAATATCATGTTTCTTATGTTTAAGAAAAGAAATAACCTTCCTTCTTTTTATGGGGTGCCCCAACCCATTCACATTCCATATGGAGAGAGATAGTACACTCATATTAACATTTGACATTTTGATATAATAGAACAAATTAATTGTGTGCCAAAAACAAAATTATGAAGACCACATTTCAACATTAACGCAACAATAAAACCCCGAACAAAACAAACAGAAAAAAGAAAAACGTGCGCATTTATCCCGCGCACGAAAGGGCCAACCAGCGTCAATCCCTTTAAACTCAAAGAGTCCATATAAGCCTACGAGAGCCCCCGCAACAACTTTGCCATCGGATTGCTCAGTTCTGCCTCACAAATTTGTAAGGCAAAATTACATAACATCAAATATTTTGTAAAACAAACCCCAGCCAATAAGCAGAATAAACACAAAGAACGTGTAGACTCATTCACAGAACTGTCTTGAAGGTGTGTTCCTTCACAAAACAAATTCCAGCCGATATAAAGCCGTTCATTTTTCTCGGACAGACAAACAAATATTCAGTGAGCCAGCTGATGAGTGCAGCAGATGACATAATCATTCCAAAGTCCCATGAAAATACTCCACAAATCATACTCCAGCCAACAGGAGGCATAAACACAAGGAACTGACAGATTCATCCATAACTGTCTCGAAGTAGTGTTATTTAACAAAACAAGCTCCAACCGCTAGGCGGAACCAGCACAAAAGGAAACGAAACACACATCCCGGTTCCTCGGATGGTCAAGAGTCAATTCACTCGGAGGCCACATAAAAGTATATCCCATGATTTACACAGTCCGCCAACTTTATAAAAGACATCCTTTGTGTGGGCATGTAGCTATTTTGTGGTCATCCGTAGTGTCTATTCTCAATCTGCCCGGGCACTTCATTGTAAGCTTCCTCCGAAAGCCAGAGTATGTACAGTGAGTCAATCCACTCACAAGAAAAACACCCAATGGTTACTCACCCATTGCTTCAATAAAAGACATTGCCTGATTGGGACATGTAAATGTCTTTGCTGCCATCCTTGGTGTTTATTCTCAGTTTGACCGGAAACATCAGAGCAAAAGTGATCTTCTGCTGATGTAAGAGTTCCTTAAACCGATCGCGTTTCTCTCTTGTCGAGTTCGCAAAGTCCGGGAACAAGAAAATATTGTGATTCTTCCAAGAAAGCTTTCCTTTGGTCCTCGCCTGGTGCAACACGAGATCTTTATTGGATGATCTCAAAAATTTGGCCAGAATCGATCGGGGCCTTTCTCCCTCAGCAGATCTTTGAGCTGGGACTCTGTGAGCTCACTCGATTTCCAGCTTGTGGCCTGTTATGTTGAGCAGACTCGGGAAAAGCTCGTCTAGGAATTTCACCATATCTCTGCCCTCCTCATGCTCAGGAATTCCAACAATTTGAATGTTATTCCTGCGGCTTCTATTCTCAAGATCTTCAAGCTTTTCAAGAACATGTTCCAAATCAACTTTGGTCACGGGCGGATTAGCGGCTAATTCCCTCTCTGATGACTCCAAATAATCGATTTGTTTCTCAACATCTGTCACTCTTGTGACTAACTCTTGTGACTTTTTTCCATCGCCGTAATCGATCGACATATTTCAGCGAGATCCTCCAAGTCCGCAGTACCCTCGTCAACATCACCAACATGTTGGACAGTTGACGCTGGATTCCTTCTCCCGCCGCGCCATCCAAATCCAGTCCCCCCGGTCCACAGGCCTGTCTGGGCTTTCATCTTGAACCCGTAAGTGTCTTTTAATGTCTCCAGAGCCCGAGGATTTTGACTTCTTTGCCATGTTTACCTCAAACAGCAAATGTGTAACTGGGTGTAATAAATTTCACCGGATTATATCAAGAAAATAATTTAAAAAAAATTGCAAAGTGTGCAGAGCTGTATCTCACACGTCTGCCCTTCGCATGGCATCACGTGGCTCATTCTTATATGTTAAAATTAATATTAACTAAGATTGCTGTACAAGTAGTTTATTGTTAGTTCTTGATTACTAATGTAGTTAACAAATAAAACCTTATTGAAAAGTGTTACCTTTTTAATTTATAAATATATTATTGTTCATTGTAGTTCATTATGCATTACCTAACGTAAACATATTTTAATGTAAACAAACATATTAGTATTTGTATTTCATTGTTAGTTCATGTTAACTATTGTGTCAACTATGTTATCTTATACAGTCTAATTGTAACATGTTACCACTATTGCTTAATGTTTTCATTTCTGTATTTAGTTTCAGCCGTATTCTCTAATTCTAGTACACTAAAAGAATGTCTTTGCTTTACATATAAAGCTGGCGAGAGACTTTGAGGAACACACTCACACACACACACACACACACACACACACACACACACACACACACACACACACACTGACTCACACATTTCTAGTCATGGCATTGCTGAAATACCCACTAGAATACCCACACAGTGTCTAATACATCTCAAACATACATTTATCCCTACAACACTCATTCTGTCACACTTGTCGTCATGAACACACACACATATGCACTCAGAAGTGTCCTACCTCACTGGGTGTCTTTTTATGGCGACACATGCAGCAATGAGTGATCATGGGAAAGTAGCAGTCTTGCAGCAGACAGGAACATCCAGCGTGATGCTGTAGAGTCACGCTCTTTCTCTCTCTCTTGTCTTATCTTGTCTCACCTTCTCTGTCTTTTGCTTTATCTGCTGTCTTTTCCCTGTCTCACAGTTTTCCCCACTGTGAGCTCGCTCTCTCTCTCTCTCTCTCTCTCTCTCTCTCGCTCTCTCTGTAGGTCTAAAGCTCACTGCTCTCTTTGGCATCACACACACACGCACACACACACTTGCCTTCTCACACCTCAGCTCACTCGCCCTTTGTGACCCCCACCTATTTCTTCCTTCTCTCTCTCTCTCTCTCTCTCTCTCTCTCTCTCTCTCTCTCTCAGTGGGTGTATAATTAGACTCACTCCTGTCGTGATACAGGTCTTTCTCATTGTGGGAGCGTCTCTGAGCTGGCAGGAAGCCGAGCAGCTTTGCTCATTAACCTCTTAGGAGCTGGGGAATGTACAGGCACTGCCCACACCCCATTGGTCACTTCCTTCTCTCATCGCAGCCACAGGCTGCTCTGATTGGCTGCTGCAGCACATGCTGCCAGGCTGCAGCTCACGCCATTAGCTGCAGGGCCACATGAGCCAGACTGCAGCTTGTGTGCATTTAAACTACAACTATCTTTTAAAATACTTATCTGACTGTGTACAATTTAAACGCAGTATCACAAAAAAAAGTATTGTAGTTTACTACCACCTCAATTAGTGTTCGGTATGTTCATATGGAGAAGTGCTGTCATGCAGGTAAGTCATTAGTTTAGTTTAGTCCTGTGAATAGTAAGCTACACACTATTATTTAAGGAGGCAATCAGCTTTAAATAAGTCATTTTACTCCTCAGTATTAACACATGAATGATGCTGTTGTAATGTTTGTCCTAACATTTTAGAGATTTTACTGTTTAATAAATTTGCCACATGCTGTATTTGCTATGCAACTCTGATTGTATTTAAAATATTTATCTCAATTAAATAAAGAAAAAGGTTTTAACATTTTCCGAAGAAAATGTGAGTGCAGATAGCATGGGTTATGCATCGTCTCGTGTTGCCAGACCAATGACTTCAGCAAAGGTCTGGCAACTAGAGGTCTGGCAACCTTATGCGCCAGAGAAACTAGCGTGCAGTCATCTTGAAAATTTTGTCTTGGAACTAGTGGTCCTATATGGATATCTATGGTGTTGATGTCAAAGTCTAATTAGCTAGCGAAGTGTATTTACAGGTTATAGAATTGCCATAAGTTATCATCAGTATTTTAAAATGTTCAGGGAATGTTATAACAATTTGAAGCAGAGGGTGGAGACTTTAAAACAAGAGTACTTCATTCATAAATCTTCAAGATCCTGCCTTCACTCTGTGAACATAGAACTATGCCTCTGTGATCATGAAATGAAGTTCCTAAACGTAAGTTCGGGAGGAGCGAGCCCATCCAATCTTTCAATTAACAGCCAGAGTATATAAGCATCTGCTTGCCTCTCTTCGATCTCAGCTATTTCCGGCATTTGACCCCACCCACCCATGACAGATCCATGCGATGTCCTATTACTCCGAGTGAAGCATTCGTCCTCCTTATCAGATAAGCTATTTTATCAAAATCATTCTTTTATTCAACGAAAGCTGCCGTAGCAGCTCACTATTTGCATACACCGTGATAATGGCGGCTGCCACTTTAACTGTGGTTTTCTACCCTGCCTTTCTTCCTTTTTTAATCATTACTCGCCGAAGCATATCATATTGCGTTGAGGCTGCCTCCGCAAAACCGGCCACTGCTTTGCCATATACCAGTGCTACCACTTCATATGGCCGTGCACCGGTCCTTTCATCTCAACTGTCTGCATTTTATTCCCACACGCTTGACTGTTTAAATCTCATTCTAGCGCACAGGTGTTTCCTCTTAGCGGCACTTCAGCGGTCTCTCGCTCTCTCTCGCTCTCTCTCTCTCTCTGATTTTCTGGGGGTAGTATGGAGTATCTCCTCAAACTCTTGCAATGCAGATACATCACTCATGCAAGACGTGTATTGTACAGCAGGTGGCGGTCATACAGTACTCCTAAGTAGTGAATGGCCACAAGTGAATAATGATTGCAAGTCCATTTTCTACTGCATTTCCGTTTGCAGTGCAGAGCTAAAGCTCTAATTTTTCAGATAATTTTATGCTGTTGTTCACATTGTTTTTAAAGCTGTATTTCCCAGGAAGCCCTCTTTGCAGCCCTCTTTATTCTTAGATAAATGTATGCTGTTGGTCACATTATTGTTTCAAAATGTCGCTAATATTCATTTTCTCTTCTCTCTAGACTTATGTCGCCGAAACTTCGACCGTATGCTTTCCCCTCAAATAAACATTAGCAGAAGTTTTCCCTCTACCGGCTCAAGTGCAGCCCACTCTCCAGTGGCCATGGATCTAACTTTTCACAGATTATTTCTTATTCACAGGGGTGTGAAATGTCTCCCTAGTATAACTTTCACCTAAATATGACCATTTTGTCTTTTCTACAGCAACGCCTGAAATTGTGCCTTCCGCAGGGGTTTCACCAATATTACTTCCAGCAGGTCCCTGCGAGAGCCCATTTAAATTCCTGTCACTGGATTGTACGCAGGTTTACCTCTCGCTTTCTCTAACAAGGTGTCTTTCCATTACCTACCGAGGAGCCAAAGATGGCAAACATTTGAGTTGTTAAGAAAGCACAACTGCGTTGCCCCTGCCATTGGCTCAAAACATCCCTAAGCAACACAAATGTACTGTCCATGTGCCACAACTGTGGCGTCAATCGGACCATGCGACAAACTCCCACAACACTGCAAAGCAGCGGAAATATGCTGTCCAGGTGCCGCAACTGCGGTGTCTTTTAGGGCGTGCGTCTAAACCTCCGCCATGCGACAAACTCCCATGACACCGCAAAGCAGTGCAAATATGTTGTCCAGGTGCCACAACTGTGGAAACTTTCAGGCCGTGCCACTAAATCTCCCACAATCATGTTTCCTCTTATAAAGTTTAGGAGCATAGCTCCATAAATATATACCCATCGCAAACCGCAATTCAGCAAGGTTCTTTACTCTGCGCCACCCGCCATTTGAATGCAGTGTGAGCCTATGCAATTTCGCCACAGGTTCTCCTGTTTGAATTGCAGTGCGGGCCCTCCCGTTCGAACGCTTTGCAGGCTTTTCCGTCAAATTACAGTGTGGGCTCTCCCGTTCGAATGCAGTGTGAGCCTCAGCGCATTGGTCGCAGGCTCTCCCATTTGAATTGCAGTGTGGGCCCTCCCGTTCGATCGCAATGTAGGCTCTCCCGTTCGAATTGCAATGTGGGCTCTCCCATTCGAATGTAGTGTGAAATTTGACGTCATTCACTCCGTGGGCTCTCCCGTCCGAAAGGAAGTATGAGCTCTTCCGTTCGAGTGCAGTTGGTGGTGCAGTAATCTTAAGAGACTTTAGCATTTCCCGTTAGCCTTCACATTGGCATTTCTTTCACTCATGGTTACAATGAGCCCAACACATAATAAATAGAGCCTGATATGATCTCCAAAATAACCTTGTGCTTTCCTTACAGGCATGTGTAAACGTAATAAAGCCATGTGTGCCCACTTGATTCTGCCGCAGCAGCGCCCCAATTGGTACCACTGCAGCAGTGCCCCACTTGTTACCACCGCAGCACCACCCCATTTGATACTGTGCTGCAGCGCCCAACCACGCTCGATACTGCCACAGCAGCTCCTGCCTATGCTCAATACCGCCACAGCAGTACTCCTTTCGATACTGCCGCAGTAGTGCCCTGACATGACAAATGTAATAAAGTTAAATTTTCATAACTAACCTTTTTCTTCCCTTACAGGTTTGTATAAAGTTATGTATTCCTAACTAACCATTGCTTCCCTTATAGGTATGTACACAGAGTTATTTTTTATTTCTCTCCACAGGCGCTTTCAATGTCTAAGATCCATACTTTTATAGCAGTACAACTACAGCAATGGAAACACAGCAGCGCTCCCAGAGGAGCGCCTTCACTATGTTTCCGGCACCCCTCCACCACCCAAGCTCCACCTTTACCCTAGGCATCTTGCCCCATGTAATCATCTCCTATTAATAGTCCCGGGGGGGGGTGGGCGTTAAATTTAGAGCTTGAGTTGAAGCTGCTTCCTCGAGCCCCTCCACCATGGACAGCAAGCCAAATAAGTTTAACCTTAATAGATTAAAGATAATATGGGCAAACGAACTCGTGAAACTCTATGAGACAAATTAAAAATATCTCTGTACAACACCTCTAGCCATCTTCTCATGTCATTCACTCATCATGTAATAGTTAAGATTAGATTTTTTAAATGTGTTAAACCGGAATAGGGAAGGGGTGCCACTATACACACACACACACACTAAAATTATTGTAAACTAATAAAACACTTTCACGTTAATCACATTTTTAATCACACTCTTAAAAATGTGGGGTGACTAATTAATTTAAAAAAGTACAAATGTAATATCCTTTAATGTTATGAATTTGCATGTGAATAAATATTAGCTGTCTGAAATTTCATGGCAGCAACACATTTTAACACAAATTATTAACAAGTTAAAACATAAAAATTAAGCAGGATGACATGCATAACATTTAAACACTTGTTTCATTAAAAAATGCAGTGTGTCATAGCGTGATCTGCCAGGTCCAATTTATCTCCGTGGTTCTCGAAAAATGAACATTTACAGTGACAGCAAAACACCTCACTATCATTTTCATGTAGTAAATGGGTGGTGTAGACTCACACCATCAACTCTTGGTGAAAAGTACTTTGTGCTCCCACACGTAATCCATTTTGATCAAATCTTCTCAGTAGCTTCTATGAAAACAGGAAGTTAGATAACAAAATCCAGAAAAACAGAGCACTGAAAAGGGGTGGAGCAGCATAAGGTCAATTGGCCAAGAACCACCCATTTAGGCAGGAAAAGCCATTTTACTGACATGTTAAGCGACCAATCACAGTTGGTTTTTATCATTATGGTTTGTTTAGGGGCAGGGTTATCGGAGATGTATCATACCACAATAAAAGACCAACATGGGGAAATAAATAATTTATATAATGGTGTGCGAGTCTGCAAGCGATTGCACAGAAAACACATGGGAAAATAGCAGAAAATATGTAGAGAGTATAGGTACAGCACAGGAAACATCATTATAGAGAATTTCACAGACATAACCAAGTAAATACAGCAGAAAATGCAGCTCTGCTCATGGCTATCCACTTTACTTTCTGCTACGTGGCTCCAACAAAACTCTGAATGTCTTTAAAAGATTTGATGTCACTACCTGGCAAACAAATTCTGTGATTATTTAATCCTCAATGTGCTCATTGCATCAGTGCGGAACCTTGTGAATGCAACTCCTTAAATAGAGTTATTTCTTCAGTGTAAGTCTATTGGATATATTTGCTTGTTTTATTGTCCATCAGATGAAAATTGCAAATATATTAGTTATTATTCATTGCTCACTGATGTCCATAGCACAAAAGTTAGGGGATAGGGTTTGTTCAAATCGCTAAACCTACTGTATGTGTTAAGGCAGATGTTGAACACCCCCGCCCCCAACTACACCAGCTCATGACCTGGTAAATCGTGCATAAGTCATCCAAACGTTTTGTGTTCTTTCAGGCAAACTGCCATGACTATATTTTGATAGAAGTGACATGAAATAAGAAATAAAAAAATACTAGTTATTGAATGAATGAAATTAACCTTAATAAATAACATAAATTAGTAAAAAATAAATAAAAAACGCTGTTTGTTTTCTGCTTCATACATGTAAAAAAAAAAAAACAATTTGCTTGAAAAAACAAATGCTTGGCACAGGGTCAAAAGCTCATGGGAAGAAGCAGTTTGGGTTTGATTTTCTCCCAAAAATCAATACCCCTAACATGACTGGTTTGACAAATTATTAATTTGAAATAAGCTCTATAATTTAGGTTTCCTTCACTCAGATAGGCATCTATATACTGTGTTCAGTTGATAAAGCATTGTCTATGTTAATGCTGTTAAACCTATAAATAAACACATGTTGTGGGTAGGTGCATACATAATAGAAGAGAAAAAATAGAAAAAGCACCACACACTGTTGTAAAAAGTGTGGATTGCAAATCTTCTTAGCTTACAGCGTTTCGGTCAAAGACCTTCTTCACGCATTCTATTAATTTCTCTGAAGATTCTTCTAGTTGCAAGGGAACTATATCACTGTAACAATGATAATTTACCAGAGAAGCTTCACCAATGATGCAGGCAATGCACTCAGCTGAGCCAAATAATGGACTCCTTCATTCATGAGGGAACCTCTGATGACAGCAAGAACATGCGGTGACCGTAAGTTCCTTTCTTTCTTTAAGACCGGACACACCAGTGTGTTTGCTAAATCAGTATTTTACAATTTTAATGCACTCACTTAAAAATACCTTTTATTACTGTTCTGTCAATACAGTACAATAATGTACATTCTATATATACTATATATATTTTTTAATATATTTTTATTTTTAATTTTTATTGAATAATGTGTATCTATATAGTGCGTATTGTATACTGTACAGTGTATGTTATTATTTGTATATTGTTGAGTGTAATTATGTGTATAACAGATGTTTAAATTGTGCTGTGTTTATTTGATGTTATTGTAAATTGGTATATGTCTCATCACTGTCACGACTGCTATGTTGATCGGAACTGCACCCAAGAATTTCACACACCATTGCACTTGTGTATATGGCTGTGTGACAATAAAGTGATTTGATTTGATTTGACATAGAAGTTAATAGCATTCTATTCTCGTTTACTAGTGAGCATAATGCCTTCCTTATATGTCGTTTTTATAGGTGTGGATTATGATAACTGCAAATGAGCATGCATGCGCGCCCTATTTAAAAATGTTTAACTAACAAATCTGTGGTGTATGCAGCATTTGTGAATCCAGATGAAAGTTTTCAGTATGATCCATTTTATATGCAAATTACTCCCAATTTACTCATATACTGTATTTCTAAAAGTTTAATGAACGAGGCCCATTGTTTTACATTCGTTGAGATAAACAAAAACTTTTCTTCGAAAATATTAGAAAAGTAACTTAAAGGTAAAGTAATCAGTAATGTGATTACTTTTTTATTAAGTAATTACCCAAGTAATCTAAGTAATTTGTTTGTATGAGTAACTTTGCCAACACTGTTCATAACAACTATATTTTTCACACGTTCATCTGAGAAGGCTCATATCCTTAGATCCTGTGTTTTAGGAGTGTGTAAAAGCTCAAATCAACACATTTAACAGAATTCTGACATATGAGATTCAGAAATGGGTCCCACTTTATATTAAGTGTCTTTAACTGCTACAGTTTACATTATAAAAAAAAGTAACCATTTGATACAAAGTACATAACAGTTAAAGACACCTAATGTAATGTGGGACCCAGTTATGAGTTCAAAATTACTTTTATTAAACAATAAAATTATGTTATGTGTATTTTCTTTCTATTTTTAAATTAAACAATGTTTTTAAGAATGCTTACAATAACATGTTTGATCCCCCTTCACATAGTTTATCCCAACACTCATGCCAGAAAACAAAAATAAATAAAAGTTACATCAATGAGAAAACAAAAAAACAATCAAAAACAAAAACAAGAACAATGTGTATCAGCACAGAGATATAAAGTGCAGTATTCACATTAGAGCCTTGGATAGTATTATATATTCTTCATAAAATCCAGAAAATGACCCCAGGTTTTCACAACAATATAATTGCATCCTGAGACTCTGAATATTATTTCATAACTGCCAGTATTTTTCAGATCTTTCTAGTTTTCAATGATTCATGCAGCGTCACTGCAGAGAAAACACACACACACACAAACACAGTGTGACTAGCACATGGGCATCCAGTCACATGCTGCGTGTGTGCGTGCGTGCGTGCGCGTGTGCTTTCGTTAGTGCTGCAGTGAACAGCAGAAGACAGAGGTCTCACTCTCGTTTCCTCTCTGTCTCAGACACTCTCACTTCTGTCACACTGTGACATTATCTGACTACTATCACACACACACACACACTCGCTTTGTCCACTGTCAGACGGTCATTAGGGTTTCAAGTGTGTATTTATGCAAACACACACACACACACACACACACACACACACACACACACACACAAGCAAACAGATGACGTTGTCTCTCTGACCATTAATAGATTTTGCTGGAGTATGTTTTCTGGTTAACCAATGGAGAAAGAATTATATTCTGTTTACATATTCACATTTGCTGCTAGTGAAATTGGGTACGGGAAGGTTAAGCGGTAGAGTTAGGCTTTACATTAGGGTTAGGGTTTAGATTAAGGGTTTGGGTAAGATTAGGTTGAGGATTAGGGGTATGGTAAACAGTGTAACTACAGATGTAATTAAATGCAGGTATTTTTGCAAGCATTTGCACTACTTTTCAATTGTTTTTCTATGTACTGAAAACACATGCTGGACAGAAGTTCAGAAAAAGTCCAGGTAGTAAAGAAGACTTCATGTGACTTGTAAAAAAGCTTTTGGCAAACCCAAAAAGCAGAGTCTCCAGTTATCATCTCTAAGTGCCTTTTCTCATCAGTTAAAGACACAAGACCACCCAATACCTGTGCCAGCCCCTCAGATGCCATGATTAGTTGATACTGATCCAAGTGCTAACTGTTCCCAAGCTCCTCGTGCATATCACCAGACAGTAGTAAATTGAAAAGTTCAAGCAGCTCAAGGAGCATCTCTTCAATGGATGACGACATGAGAGACATGTCTCTTAGCCCACTGCAGCACAGATTAATAGATGCTGGTTCACACCTCATGAGACACTGTAACTTGGACAGAGATGGTTGATGTTGTACAAAACAAGTAAAGAAATGTGATGACCGATCCCCCTCACCATGTCAGTAATTTAACCTCTTCCAACGGCATAACTGTTCACCGGAGGTAGGACAAGGCAACACAAATCTTCCACTACCTTTTACCAGTATAGAGAAGTTATACCCAGGAGTTGCGATAACTGAAATGTGATCTGTCATTTAAAAAAAAAAAAATTAACAATGAAGGATAATAATCCAAATTACTGTCTTTAAGTCTATCTCTCTATGTAGAAGAGAAGCATTTTGTATAGCAGAGTGAACAGTAGCTGTAGTTTTGCTTGCTGTGTTTGTGTTGTACTGGAATAGTAGCTGTTGTTAGCCAGGAAATGTAACTGCACTCCACTGACTGTTAAGCACTGTAGCAGAAGCCCTGGTGTGCAGACCTCATTGTGTGAAGACCTTATTCATGTAAAGACCTGCTAGTCTACCTGTGCGAGTCCACCGAGCAAGGACACTGTCAAGACTCCATCCACTATGCTAATTTTTCCCTCTTTCCTTTTATCTTACACTTTTTTTTGTTTTCGATTTTCCTTGTCATGCTTGTAAACTGTGCTTTCAGTATATTCCTATTGTTTATTCTAGATGAAAATCCACATACACACTTGACAACTAGACAATGCACCACACAGTACCTAAGTCTGCTTAGTACTCCCTCACCACAGTCTCTCTTTTTCCCGGTTGGATTGTGGAACTGCAAGTCGTTTCTCAACAAAGCTGACTTTATCCTTTCCTTCGCTAGTCAGTAAAAACTCAATATTTTGGCTCTGACCAAGACATGGATTGGCACAGACAACATTGCGACCCCCTCAGCCCTCTTGACTGAGTTTTCTTCCACCCACACCCCTTGCTTGACTAGCTGGGGTGGAGGAACTGGTTTGCTAATTTCCAACACCTCACTCCACTCTCATTTCTCTGCAATAAAACACCTTTTGAATATCAAGCCATCACTAGGACTTATCCTGCTAAAATTCACTTTGAGGTTATATATCCCCCTTCAGGTCAGCTAGGCAACTTCGTCGAAGAACTAGACATGCTGCTGTTCTCTGTTCCTGAGGATATTACTCCTCTGGTGGTCCTTTGGGACTTCAACATCCACCTGGACAAACCTCAAGCAGCTGACTTCTGCCCTTGTTTGACCTTACAAGAATGCACACCCCTGCAACACAAAAAGCAGGAAAATAACTAGACCTCATCCTCACCTGTAATTGTATCACTAGTAATCTTCTTTTTAGTCCTCTACATATCTCTGACCACTTCTTTATCCAATTCTCTGTTACTCTCCCTCCTTCCCTACTACTCACTCCCTTCTGGTCTCCTTCCACTGGAACCTCCATTCTCTCTCCCCAAATAATTTCTCTTCGATGGTCTCTGCATCTCTTCCCTCCACTAACCACTTCTCTTCACTCGATGTTAATGAAGATACATACACACTTTGTACACTTTTTTTGCTCTACCCTAACTTCCTGCCTTGACAGTGTCTGCCCTCTCACCTCCAGGCCAGCATGTGCCAAACCCTCCAGCCCCTGGCTCTCTGAAATGCTTTGTGAACACCAGAGAGGAAATGGTGCAAGTCGATAGACCCAGATGACCTAAACAAGTATCAATCTCTCCTTTACTCTTTCTCTTTTCCTTATCTATCCTCCCTACGTTCTCCTACCACTTTCCTGACTGCTGATGATTTTTCCACTTTTTTCACTAACAAGGTGGTGACTATCAGCAGCCAGTTCTCTATAACACACAACCACATCCACTCTCTTCCAACATCCCACCCTCTGTTCTCCTCTTTCTACCCTCTTTTGGAGACTGATGTCTCCAAAGTTCTTCTGTTTCAACCATCCTACTACCTGTCCTATAGACCCAGTTCCTTCTCATCTTCTGCAAGCTGCCTCTCCACTAATGTTCCCATACTCACACACATCATCAACATATCCTTTACAACTGGAACCTTCCTCACCACATTTAAGCAGGCTTGGTTAATCCCACTGCTCAATAAACCAACACATAACCCCACAGAAGTTAATAACTAAAGACAGGCCTCTCTCCTACTTTTTCTGGCAAAATCTGTTGAGAGGGTTACGTTTAACCTGCTGTCTGCTTTTATTTAACTGGACAGTCATCAATCTGGTTTCAAACAGGACATACCACAGAGACTGCTCTCCTATCAGTAACTGGTACCCTGTGAATAAGGAAAGAGCTAACTCCAAATCACCTGTCCTCATCCTCCTTGACCTGTCTGCTGCCTTTGATACAGTGAACCACCAGATCCTCCTGTCCACCCTCTCCAACCTGGGCATAACAGGAACTGCGCTTGGCTTACTGAAGTCATACCTCACAGGCAGATCCTTTAAGGTCTCCTGCAGAGGAGAAGTGTCCAAGTAAAACCAGCTTCCTCAGGGATCAGTGCTTGGACCCTCCTCTTTTTGACCTACTCAACATCATTTGGACCTATCAAAAAGGCCCATAGCTTCTCCTATCACTGTTACATAGATTATACACAGCTCCACCTTTTGTTCCAGCCCAATGACCCACCATCTCAGCTCGTATTTCAGCCTGCCTTTCAGATATCTCAGCCTGGATGAGGGAACACCACATTCAGCTCAAACTTGCCAAGATGGAACTTTTGTTAATCCCTGCCAACCCATCTGTTGACCACAACTTCACAATTCATTTTGGTTCAACAATACTAACCCCAACTAGGACATCCAGGAACCTGGAAAAGGTGTTTGATAACCAGCTAAACTTCACTGGCCACATTCATCAACCACCTGGTCTTGCAGGTGTTGGGACTCATGTGCTCAGATAGGAGATAAAGGTTGGCCTACACACAATCATAAAGCCTGACAGAGGCCTGTAGGAACACTCAAAGCCTTGGCACCAAAATCAAACAAAGGGAGTCCAAACAGACTACAGATCCCATGAAGCCTTGCTCACTTTACACCTAGGTGTGAAATTCTGAAGAATCGAACTCTCAACAACTATTGGATGAAACGCATGACAGAACACGTCCCTCAACCATGAGAGTAAAAAACATGAGTATATAACCCTGGAGATTCCTCCTAAGCCTTGCTTCCAGTGACAGTATTCACCGCATCTCCCAGGTGTAGCCTCGCTGCCCAAGGAGTAATGTACATACCTGAACTTTGGCCATACAATCTCCATCTCGCTGGACGAGCTGAGATTCTCTGTGTTCCACCGAGCATGCTAATGGATCGGAAGGAGACCGCTGAGCAATCTGGGTCTCACCCTTTTGCCTGCAGAAGTGAAGAAAGAAGATTTCTCTTCCTTCTTCAACCGAATTGACTTCACTGATTTCTCCACCAACCCGCAGAGAATCAGCTGCTGTACCGCCCACCGACAGAGCGAGGAAACGGCCTCCCATCATCACCCGAGCTTCGAGGAACCGAGTCAGAATCAAACGATGGACGAACACACATTCTACCCGCATCCTCATAAGTAAGAGGTTTACGTCTGGGCAGAGATAGATTATTATAGTGTGTTATTCTTGTGTAACAAGGTTATTGCTTGTACAGTTTACGGACTGCCAAGTACACTCATTGCTGCTAATAATACTCAAAGTATTACTGTAACTTACTGTTACCATGAATAAGATTTGCTGTGATGTCGTCCAACCACAATGGGCTGTTTGAAGACTTAGCAGTGCAATACTGCGTATATTGTTGGCTTTTGTATGATGAATTGATTATGTTCCTCGTTTTGTACATTGCTTTGGATAAAAACATCTGCTAAATGTAAATATATCTATTTGTATGTAGCTTCTCATATATATATATATATATATATATATATATATATATATACAGGTGCATCTCAATAAATTAGAATGTCGTGGAAAAGTTCATTTATTTCAGTAATTCAACTCAAATTGTGAAACTCATGTATTAAATAAATTCAATGCACACAGACTGAAGTAGTTTAAGTCTTTGGTTCTTTTAATTGTGATGATTTTGGCTCACATTTAACAAAAACCCACCAATTCACTATCTCAAAAAATTAGAATATGGTGAAATGCCAATCAGCTAATCAACTCAAAACACCTGCAAAGATTTCCTGAGCCTTCAAAATGGTCTCTCAGTTTGGTTCACTAGGCTACACAGTCATGGGGAAGACTGCTGATCTGACAGTTGTCCAGAAGACAATCATTGACACCCTTCACAAGGAGGGTAAGCTACAAACATTCATTGCCAAAGAAGCTGGCTGTTCACAGAGTGCTGTATCCAAGCATGTAAACAGAAAGTTGAGTGGAAGGAAAAAGTGTGGAAGAAAAAGATGCACAACCAACCGAGAGAACCGCAGCCTTATGAGGATTGTCAAGCAAAATCGATTCAAGAATTTGGGTGAACTTCACAAGGAATGGACTGAGGCTGGGGTCAAGGCATCAAGAGCCACCACACACAGACGTGTCAAGGAATTTGGCTATTCCTCTTGTTAAGCCACTCCTGAACCACAGACAACGTCAGAGGCGTCTTACCTGGGCTAAGGAGAAGAAGAACTGGACTGTTGCCCAGTGGTCCAAAGTCCTCTTTTCAGATGAGAGCAAGTTTTGTATTTCATTTGGAAACCAAGGTCCTAGAGTCTGGAGGAAGGGTGGAGAAGCTCATAGCCCAAGTTGCTTGAAGTCCAGTGTTAAGTTTCCACAGTCTGTGATGATTTGGGGTGCAATGTCATCTGCTGGTGTTGGTCCATTGTGTTTTTTGAAAACCAAAAAGTCACTGCACCCGTTTACCAAGACATTTTGGAGCACTTCATGCTTCCTTCTGCTGACCAGCTTTTTAAAGATGCTGATTTCATTTTCCAGCAGGATTTGGCACCTGCCCACACTGGCAAAAGCACCAAAAGTTGGTTAAATAACCATGGTGTTGGTGTGCTTGACTGGCCAGCAAACTCACCAGACCTAAACCCCATAGAGAATCTATTGGGTATTGTCAAGAGGAAAATGAGAAACAAGAGACCAAAAAATGCAGATGAGCTGAAGGCCACTGTCAAAGAAACCTGGGCTTCCATACCACCTCGGCAGTGCCACAAACTGATCACCTCCATGCCACGCCAAATTGAGGCAGTAATTAAAGCAAAAGGAGCCCCTACCAAGTATTGAGTACATATACAGTAAATGAACATACTTTCCAGAAGGCCAACAATTCACTAAAAATGTTTTTTTTTATTGGTCTTATGATGTATTCTAATTTTTTGAGATAGTGAATTGGTGGGTTTTTGTTAAATGTGAGCCAAAATCATCACAATTAAAAGAACCAAAGACTTAAACTACTTCAGTCTGTGTGTATTGAATTTATTTAATACACGAGTTTCACAATTTGAGTTGAATTACTGAAATAAATGAACTTTTCCACGACATTCTAATTTATTGAGATGCACCTGTATATATATCTATATATATATATATATAGCACAGTTATGTACTGTTATATAATAGACAACTAGTGAATGCTTCTGTTTTGCATTTTTATAATTTAATAAATTACAGTGTTAATACATTTAATACATTACAGTATATATATATATACAAGTATATATATATATATATATATATATATATATATATATATATATATATATATATATATATATATACTTGTATATATATTTTAAGGGTGTAACGGTTCAAATTTCTCACGGTTCGGTTTGTATCACGGTTTAAGGGTCACAGTTTTGGTAGCGTAATTGCTTTGTTCAGAAAGCCATATCCAAAGAATAATCTATTTGGTAAACACTTCAACAGGTTGCCCTTAAATAACAATCATTGTTTTACAAAAGCAACCATAGTTTAACCATGGCATTTGTAGTAAAATCATAGTAACCACAATATAAACATGGTTACTGTTATAAAACCATGGTTAACTGTATCAAAATCATGATTTCTTCTCAGAAAACCATGATTACAGCAGTCATGTTTACTACAATATTACTATAGTAAAACCATGGTTAATTTTCATTAGGGTCCTTAACTAAAAAAAAATAAAATAAAATAAAAAATTCTCTAATTACTAAATCAACATTTTAACTTAATACCTGCACTAATATGCTACATGCATCAACATAAAGTGCACTTCAAACTCATCTCAACATATATTCAATATTCGGAAACTGTACATCACAATAGAAGGAATAACCTTGTTATTAAAATGCAAAATGAGAAGGGATGATGTGATAATGCTGCTCGAGTATTTTAATAATACGTGGAAATCCCACATGAACACCCCAAGTGCTTTAGTTATTGTTTCATGTCTGTCCAAATTAGCACTGAGTGTCTAATTAAAAATGGAAGGGAGTGTGTGCAGTTTTGGCTCACCTGCGGCTCTTTCCCTGGGTGATGTCGGTGTAAAAGATTAATCATGTATCAATGTATTACTATAACGGCATATTAATGCCATTAATTAAAGCGCATTATTGACACTCGCGATAGATAACAGCCGCGTGAGGAAACAGGAAGAACTTGTGTGCACGTTTTAAATAAACCCTCATGTGCATTTTTGACATATATTACCAGTATACAGCACTCGTGCCAAGCGATGTCTGCAAACAGTGCCAGAAATGCAGGGGGCTTCTCTATCAGCGGCTCGTTTTCTCCACTTGCCATTTTCAACTACACACAATGCTTGCAGAACAGTGATGTCATCAAGCTGACCCACATGAAACACAGGTGGAGCGTCCATCTACAAAGCCATACAGGAGCGTTAGTGGAGGCTGTAACTGTGCCTGTCTGTTTGACGCCTTCGTTAGTATTTAAAAAATTTCACTTCAGAACTACTAGTATCACAGCTTGGGCTGTTTCTAACATGTTATTGGAGAAACAAATATGTGTGTGTGTGTGTGTGTGTGTGTGTGAGAGAGAGAGAGAGAGAGAGAGAGAGAGAGAGAGAGATGGAGCGTGTGTGATCACCTGTTGATGATGCTGTAGTGTGTTAGTCAGCTTTCAAAAGATAATGTCATTTTGGTGAAATGCATCGTATTTTCTAAGTGGAAATAGCCGTCCAAGCGGGGGTATTCCTCCCTATTTCATGGTAGTCGGTGCACACTATACTATAGAAACCGCAATATCCTCCGCCATTTTGTCCTCTCCAGTGTGGAAAGTCTGGTAAGAGGTAAGCGCCTTGAGTTTGTGTAATTAATCAATCTGTTGTGTCTCAGCTGTGATGAGCCTTAATGCTGAAGTTGTTAGTTTTAAAGTCGTTTAAAGCTATTTCCTAGCTTTAGTAATGTAGTAGTAATACGAGCGACCACAGAAGTGCTATTGAATATAAACACTGAGTGATGCTGACTCACTTCACGTCACCAACTATCTCATGTTACACACAAAAATGGCCTATATATATATATATATATATATATATATATATATATATATATATATATATATATATATATATACATACATACACTATATTGCCAAAAGTATTCACTCACCCATCCAAATAATTGAATTCAGGTGTTCCAATCACTTCCATGGCCACAGGTGTATAAAATGAAGCACCTAGGCATGCAGACTGCTTCTACAAACATTTGTGAAAGAATGGACCGCTCTCAGGAGCTCAGTGAATTCCAGTGTGGTACTGTGATATGATGCCACCTGTGTAACAAGTCCAGTCGTGAAATTTCCTCGCTACTAAATATTCCACAGTCAACTGTCAGTGGTATTATAACAAAGTGGAAGCGAATGGGAATGACAGCAACTCAGCCACGAAGTGGTAGGCCACGTAAAATGACAGAGCGGGGTCAGCGGATGCTGAGGCGCATAGTGCGCAGAGGTCGCCAACTTTCTGCAGAGTCAATCGCTACTGACCTCCAGAGTTCATGTGGCCTTCAGATTAGCTCAAGAACAGTGCATAGAGAGCTTCATGGAATGGGTTTCCATGGCCGAGCAGCTGCATCCAAGCCATACATCACCAAGTGCAATGCAAATTGTCGGATGCAGTGGTGTAAAGCACGCCACCACTGGACTCTAGAGCAGTGGAGACGTGTTCTCTGGAGTGACAAATCACGCTTCACCATCTGGCAATCTGATGGACGAGTCTGGGTTTGGTGGTTGCCAGGAGAACGGTACTTGTCTGACTGCATTGTGCCAACTGTGAAGTTTGGTGGAGGGGTGTGGGATTGTTTTTCAGGTGCTTGGCTTGGCCCCTTAGTTCCAGTGAAAGGAACTCTGAATGCTTCAGCATACCAAGAGATTTTAGACAATTCCATGCTCCCAACTTTGTGGGAACAGTTTGGGGATGGTCCCTTCCTGTTCCAACATGACTGCACACCAGTGCACAAAGCAAGGTCCATAAAGACATGGGTGAGCGAGTTTGGTGTGGAAGAACTTGACTGGCCTGCACAGAGTCCTGACCTCAACCCGATAAAGCACCTTTGGGATGAATTAGAGCGAAGACTGCGAGCCAGGCCTTCTCGTCCAACATCAGTGTCTGACCTCACAAATGCGCTTCTGGAAGAATGGTCAAAAATTCCCATAAACACACTCCTAAACCTTGTGGAAAGCCTTCCCAGAAGAGTTGAAGCTGTTATAGCTGCAAAGGGTGGGCCGACGTCATATTAAACCCTATGGATTAAGAATGGGATGTCACTTAAGTTCATATGCGTCTAAAGGCAGATGAGCGAATACTTTTGGCAATATAGTGTATATATATATATATTCAGTATAACAATTCGAAAAATGGAAATGAAAAATTGTATATGAATTTCAGAGTTCTTAGTATTTGGTGTGTCCCAGTTTTGCATTAATGCCAACATGCACTCAAGCTGGCATTGACAACTTGATGATCTATGTTATCCTGATATGATTTGGAGAATGTTCTTAAAAGCTCATAAGGTAAAATATAATCAGTCAGTATATACTATTATTACTAATCTATTGTCATGATCCTGCCTCTTTGGTCTTGTTTTATTCTTGATTTGGCAGGTTTGTGACAGGACAACCTGAGAGATGTGCGGAGGAAACTATGTGCAGTTGTTTCCCTATCTCCCTCTTTTTCTCATAGGTGCTGCTCAGCAGCACAATCCAATTCGCACTGCTCATGATTATTGGTAGCACCTGTATCCTATCTCCCTTTCCTCTATATATTCTCTCCTCCTATAGTCTTGTCTTCTCTGCCAGATAGTTGTTTTGTTCACAGTCCAGTCGTGTTGTGCCTGTCATTTCCAGTTATCCCTAGTCGGTTTGTTTTCAGTTTAATTGTTGTCTTGTTATACTTGTTTTCTCCCTTGTGAGAGTTTCTTTTTGAATTATGTTTTTTTTTTATCAACCATTTCATTGCTATCCTGAATCTTGGGTCCTTCCTCAAAATACGTGACACCTATACTGAATTCCGCAAACCAAAGAATTAGGGGTAGGAAAACGTCTTGGTTACTGATGTAACCTCTGTTCCCTGATGGAGGGAACGAGATGTTGTGTCGATGTAGTGACACTAGGGGTTCGATCTTGAGAGCCCCAATCACCTTTGCTTAAAATAGAAAAGGCCAATGAGAATTGGAGAGTAGAATTTTCATGCCACTCTCTGCCCTCAGACATATAGGTATAAAAGGAGATGTGTGCACCACTCTTTCAGATTTATGCTGAGGAGCCGATAGAGAGTCCCGGCCATGTCAGCGGCCGGTTCAGCGCCACGTCAGGAGGGACACAATGTCTCGTTCCCTCCATCAGGGAACAGAGGTTACATCAGCAACCAAGACATTCCCTGTCTGTCACTCACTCAACGTTGTGTCAATGTAGTGACGCTAGGTGATCCTATAGGAAATGCCGCAGGCACTGAACCGTGTCACGAGGTATGGAAGAGTGGACACGGGCAAGCTGCTGCGTGCCTCGCAGTGAGCGCTCAACCACGTCATGACCTTCCAGCGAGTTAGGTAAGGCGTCTCCCTAGTTCCGTTAAGGGGGGGAGGAGGCACTTACCCAAGTAGGTTACCGGCGGTGCCTTTCCTGATTTGCTGTTAAGCAATTTCCCACTGAGCACTTTCTAGAATAGTGCTGGGAAGTGCTCTTCCCTCTCCAGGAAGGAGAGCACTACGGAGACCACATCCTACCAGAGGGAGGTTAACACGTGGAGAATACCTCACATGGACCTACCAACGGGGAAGTTCACATATGGAATGATACCACTGGAGGACCCTATCTACAGAGAGGGTACACAGCCACATTGGCTGAGGCAGAGAAAGCTCTGGCGAGGCCGGGTCTTCCTCCTCTGAAGGGAGTGCTTGCAGGTAAACCACCTAGTCCCGAAAAGGAGTGGTGGGAACTTTGGGCATGTAACCGGGCCAGGGTCTCAAGCTCATGTGAGAGTGTGCCAGACTGAACTCCGGGCATTCGCTGGTAACAGAGAGCGCCTGCAGGTCCCCCACCCTCTTGATGGAAGTGAGCGCCACCAGGAGGGCCATCTTCAGAAACAATGTGCTGAGCTTGGCCTGCTCCAGGGGCTCAAAGGGGGCTCTCTGTAGGGCAGATAGGACCGTGAGAGCACATCCGCTGCACGGTTGAGGATGCCCGGAAGGTGAGTGGCTCGCAGCAACTTCAACGTCTGCTGACTCCAGTAGTTAGGATGGATGAGCCCGCGAAGTGTGTACGGGCAGAAAAAGGTGCCTTCCACGACTTCGTTAACTCCTCATGCACTTCTGGGAAGAAAGGCACCGGGGCCCAGAAACCAATCATCCACCGAATGCTCAGGGTAGGGTGGAGGGTTCCACTTCGGCCCGATGTTCGCAGCCGCCCGGGCAAGCACGGCTGCCATCTCAGCATCCAACTCATCCTGTGCTCTACCGCCCATGGGCAGGAGCTCAAATGATTCTTCCACTTCCAATAGCAGAAGCCCTCCCTCCGATGCTGCGACCGAAAACTCATCCTTGTCGCGAGCCACGAACGACACATTAAATCCGCCCTGAGGCGGACCGCCTGTATCTCTTGACAGCTCTTCCAGATAGAACGAGCGTGCTGGGGGATGGGAGGTCCGCGGGGGTTGAGCCGGCGAAAACGCTCCCATATCCACATCCGGATCACCCGCGTTGCTTGCCGACCCAGCTAGCTGAGCATCAGCCCAGGACGGAGCGTGTTGGGGAGCAGCCACGGTGGCTCCTTGCTTCAAGAAGAAGGAAGTGAGCCGCGACCACAACGTTCTGATGGGCATGTTCTGGCAATGAGAACATAACCCTTCCACGAAAGCTGCCTCGGCGTGCTGGCGCCAAGCACTCGAGACAGATTTCATGGCTGTCCGGAGGGGAGAGATAACACCCACATCCATTAGCGCAAACACGGAAGGACATCTTTAAAAAGACGGCAAGCGTTTGCGCAAGCTCTTTTAGAAGGAAATATACTCTTTTGAATATACTCTTTTAGCACCCGCGGACTCAGCCGCCGAAGCTCCCAGGGGAAGCACAACACTCGACCGTGTGAGGGTGACCGCTGATATGCACCGTAAAATCCAGAAGCATAAGCGAAAGGTGAGATTACGAACACAAGCATGCATTCGGCTCCGAAGAAAAAATCTATATGAGTGGTGCACGCCATCTCCTTTTATATCCGTATGTCTGGGGGCAGAGAGTGGCATGCAAATTCCACTCGCCAATTCTCATTGGCCTTTTCTATTTTAAGCAAAGGTGATTGGGGCTCTCAAGATCGAGCCCCTAGTGTCACTACATCGACACAACGTCGAGTGAGTGACAGACAGGGAAATATTGATTTACAGATGCATTATGATCTTCATTTGAACGAACTCTATCGATTCTTAAATCCCAAGATTGATCTTTTACTCTGTGCAACCCTCTACTACAATGAGAGGAAATGGCTCACATTAGCAAAAAAATTTTGCACTATGCGACTAAAATGAATATTGGCAACTGGCTGGTAAATGTTTAGATTTCACTTACCAGTGTTTGTGTAGAATAGTGGCTGAGTGTTCAGCAGCGAGATCCTTTCACTGCATGTTGAGAGTAAAAGTTGTTCTGTGTAATGTGTGTGTGTGTGTGTCCAAATACAAGATCCACGTGACCCATTTGTCAGTGAATAATGTCACTTTTAAAACCCTTTCTTTTCTCTACAGTCAGTTGTTGATCAAAACCAAAAAACAAATATTTAATTCTAATCACGGGTAGTAAAGATTAAATAAAGCTGTCTGAGTCTCTCTTGTTAACATGCACTCATTTACAGACACTGATTACGAAATGCCATCTTTCTTAAAGAGACCATAACGATTTTTAACACGTATTCAACAAATCAATGTAAATACCTGTAAATGGTACAAATTATGTTATTAAACAAACATGTAAGATAAAATAATATATACAATATATTATATTTATTAGATGAATACATGGATTTGTTTATTTTTAAAAGCTAAAATGTGACCAAAATGATGAAAAATTAATACAATATAATTAGTAAAATATATAGTTTTATAATGAACCTAGTTAGAAGGTCCCCTGTATATTTAACAGCATTAGCTGGGAGAGAATTTCTTTGATATGTAAGCAAATGGGACAATATAACTGAAATATACCCATATGAATCGACATCGAATTGAATCGAACTGGGAAATCTGTATCAATACCCAATCCTTCTAACAATCAATGGATGTAAAAGCTCTATGGACAGCATGAAAAGTCTGTACTCACAGGAAATTTTGCATCAAAGTCTCTCTGATTCATTGTGGAGACATCCAAACCTGCCAGTCAAAAATTTCTAATTGCAGTTGCAGTGAATGATAGTGTGGACTGACTGCTTTAATACAGCTTTCAATCTCTGGATTACGTAATCAGATTAAGTACTTGTAATTGGATTAAATCACATTTTAAAATACTTGTAATCAGACTACAGTTTTTAGATTTTTAGAACAAGGCAACGGCAGTAAATTGTTAATAATATATTGATAATTTTCATATCAATATTATCATATTCTTACCTCGAAGCGCAATAGTCTCACAGATGAAAACTTTGAGCATGTGCTCCTTTTACGTTGCAATGGAATGATATGCACCTCAGCTTTGGAATAGGCAATGGACTATCAGTAAGCAGTAAAGGTTAAAACTGTTTTTAGATGAAAGCTTTGACATTGGCAATGTCGTTTCTGTTGATTTTATGGTCATTCATTTTCATTCATTTTATGATCGTTTTATGTTGATTTATGGTCATTAATGTGCGTAATGCTGCTATTGTTTTATGCCTTTAAAATGAACTTGATGTCTCAGTGTTTTGCATTATAAACTCTGGCCATGCACTGTCATTGCTGTTAGATTTAATGTTTATTTCATTCATGTAATGTTTAATGCACTTTTTAAAAATGTCATAAGGAGCTCTTTTTGTTAGTAATAAAGAATGTAATTTTTTTTTCCTCTTTGTACATAAATGATTATCCTACTCAAATGCATGTGACATATGCAACTAAGAGATTACGTTACTGATTGCATTTTTTGTCATGCAATTTGTAATCTGTACCTGATTACAATTCACAAGTAATCCACCCAGCACTGCACACACACACACACACACACACACACACACACACACACCTGATCAGTATTTCTGCAGTTATGGTGAGGGCTGTACACATGTCCTGAAGGATCTATCATGGTCTATTAGATACATTGAACACTTCTTCATGTAAGGCAAATAATCTAAAAAAAAAAAAAAATTAAAAAAAGCTGATTTTTTAAAATGCAATTTTTATTTTAAGGGTAGGTTTAGAGTTAGTCTATGTAGTTATAATTAGCTTTATATAAAAACAAAAGAAGTCTATGGTATGTTTTCATCAGAGTTGGGCAGAATAATTCAAGAAAGTATTCTGGGCTGAATGTATTAACTTTTTCTTAAATGTATTCAGTAATGTATTCCAATATATCACTTAAAAAAGTAACATATTCAGAATACTTTTATTATACAAATTTATAAAGGCAAGGCCAATTGGAAGAATTATGTGTGCTATGTCATTATTACCTTATCTGAACCTCTACATCTCCACTGTTAACATTTAAGTGGGTCTATACAACTAACTAGCTTGCTATCAGCTTAATTTTTATATTTTAATCTTCTCCTTAACCCATTATTTGATTGAACTGACAAAAATGTATACAAAGATTAATACATCCACAAAATTGGATACGAAATGCAAATTATCCTTATTTTCGAGATGAAAACTGGATGCCACTTGCAGAAATTAAGTATGCAACATGGTGAGGTCATGTGACAACAATGTAGTGCATGAATGGTTTTAACTAGGCTGGCTTCCATATTTAGGCCTATTTCCAATGTCTTTTATGTTGCTTGACTGGTAGAACATGGCACTAGCAATGCTAAGATCATGGGTTCGATTCCCAGGGAACAAACTAATGAAACAAATATATACCTTGAATGCACTGTAAGTTGCTTTTTGTGAATCACTTCATATGAGATGTTAAATAAATGCATTTACACACCAATTACAATCATGGTAAACAATGTATCATGTGCTTGAATATTATATTTGTGTAAGAATGTTGCTGACTGTGTTGATTCTGGTGCACAGCTGACAGCGCGCTGATTACGACAACAACATTCCGGTGTGGTAGCCAGATATTTTTTCACGGATTAATTATAAATTATATTAATAAGACATTGTATTTCCATTTATATATTTTTTCCTTCTGCCTTAGCATCAATATCACCCTGCAGCTCTTGCCTGGTTGCCCACTGAAGCTAAGCAGGGTTGAGCCTGGCCAGTACCTGTATGGGAGTCCTCCTTGGGAAAACTAAGGTTGCTGCTGGATTAGGTTATTAGGGAGGCCAGCAGGGGGTGCTCACTCTGTGGTCTGTGTGGGTCCTAATGTCCCAGTATAGTGACGGGGACACTATTCTGTAAAAAGGCACTGTCCTTCGGATGAGACGTTAAAACGAGTTCCTGACTCTCTGTGGTCATTAAAAATTCCAGGGCACTTCTCGTAAAGAGTAGGGGTGTACCTGGCGTCCTGCCCAAATTCCCCCCATTGGCCCTTATCTATCATGTCCTCCTAATAATCCCCATCCTTGAATTGGCTACATCACTGTACTCTCCTCTCCACCAACAGCAGGTGTGTGGTGAATGTACTAGCGCACTATGGCTGCCGTCGCAACATCCAGGTGGGTAAGGCACACTGGTGGTGGTTGAGGAGATTCCCCCATACTATGTAAAGTGCTTTGAGTGCCTAGAAAAGTGCTATATAAATGTCAAGTAATTTTTATTTGTATAGCACTTTTCACAACACACATCGTTTCAAAGCAGCTTTACAGAAAATCATGCATTAACAAAAAATGAAACTGTAATATCTATAAAGTCTTAGAGTGATCATTGTGTAGTTTAATTAAATACAATTGTAAATTGTGTATAAAAATTACAATTAAATAATAATTATATTTAGAACCCCTATGAGCAAGCTGAAGGCGACTGTGGCAAGGAACACAAAACTCAATAAGATGTTGGTTAATGGAGAAAAATAACCTTGGGAGAAACCAGGCTCACTGTGGGGGCCAGTTCTCTTCAGGCTAAACAACATGAATATAATGCCAATATTAGTTATTTGTGTGCAAGTCATGGTTTAAAATTTGTAAACTAAGTAAGTGTTAAGGTCCAGTGTTTAAAAAAGATTTTTTATGAAGTGTAAGATTAATGACTAATATCTTTGAAGTCCATCCTGGATTAACTGCAGAAATTCACATAGATGCATTGTCCTTTGTTAGTTGGCTGATGAAGGCTTTTGTTGGCAATTAAATGATTGTCTATGTATTCCATTTCAAGAGTGTAGTCCATCAATAGACAAAGGTTATGCAGGCAGAGGTCAATGAGGTGCATCGCAGTTCAACCGGCAGGTCATTTCGGTGAGGTTCGGTGCGGTCCATCCTAAGTCCAAGGTTCAGGCAGTGGCATATGAAGTATCTGATGTCTTACAGTTTGATTTGGCATCAGTTCATCCTCTGAAGTCAATCATAAAAGACTGAAGTGATGTCTGGCTAGCACTGGCTGTAGTTTGTCATCATTACTCAGTGACACGTAGCAGTGGAGTCCGACACCAAGCAGGAACAGAGCTGGATCTGGCCAGCTCTGGTAACCTCGGGATATGAAACCCAAGGTTGAGACGTGGAAACAAATAGAATAATATTAGCGTAGATGCCATTCAGTTTTATGCAGAGTTATAGATCATGATAGATGTTTCTGGTTCCGGCAGACCTTACTAAAGCAGCCTAATTTTGCATTGATGGATAAATGATGTGTATGCTTAGCTAAAAATATGAGTCTTTAGTCTAGACTTAAACTGAGTGAGTGTGGCTGCATCAGTGTTAGGGAGACTCTTCCATAGTTTAGAAGCCAAATAGGAAAAGGATCTACCTCCTTTTGTGGATTTTGATATTCTAGGAACTATTAACAAGCCAGAATTTGGTGATCGTAATGAACGTGATGGAATAAAGCGTGTCAGAAGGTCACTTAAGTACTGTGGAGTTAGACCATTCAAAGCTTTGTATGTAGTTAACAGAATTTTAAAATGAATATGTAATTTAACAGGTAGCCAATGTAACAACGATAAAATGGGGCGAATATAATCATATTTCTTGGTTTTAGTCAGCACTCTGGCAGCTGCATTTTGAACCAATTGAAGTTTATTTATTGAACTTGCATTACATCCACCCAGTAATGCATTACAATAATCTAGTCTTGAGGTCATGAATTAGTTTTTTGGCATCAGCAACAGAGAGCATGTGTCATAACTTAGCAATATTTCTGAGGTGCAAGAATGCTGTTCTACAGACATTGGAAATTTGATTTTCAAAGGACAGATTGGTATCAAATATAACACCTAGGTTTTGCTCTGTAGAATATGACATAACAGTACATCCATCGAGAGTCAAATGATATTTTAGGGGCTTATTTTTAGAGGGTTTTGGTCCAATAATTAGTACCTCTTTTTTTGTCAGAATTGAGTAGAAGGAAATTTCTGGCCATCCAATCTTTGATTTCATTGTTACACTCTGCTAATTTGGAGAATTGTGAATTTCTGTTGGGTTTAGAAGAAATATATAGTTGGGTATCATCGGTATAACAGTGGAAACTTATTCCTGATAATATTTCCCAGGGGAAGCATGTATAAGGAGAAAACCAGAGGCCCTAAATCTGATCCCTGTGGCACTCCATATTTAACTTTGGTTTGATTTGACAATTCCTTGTTTACAAATACAAAGTAGTAGTGGTCTGATAAATAGGACCTAAACCATGCTAATGCAAGTCCATTAATGACAACATAATTCTCCAGCCTATTCAAGAAAATGCCATGATCTATCGTGTTGAAGGCAGCACTAAGATCTAAAAGCACTAGAAAAGAAATGCAGCCACAATCAGATGATAAGAGCAAGTCATTTGTAACTCTGATAAGTGCAGTCTCTGTATTGTGGTGGGAACCTAAATCCTGACTGAAATTGTTCATATATACCATTTCTCTGTAGAAATTAACATAGTTGGGAGGACACTAACGTTCTAGTATTTTCAACAAAAATGGTAGATTTGAAATTGGTCTGTAATTAGCCAGTTCTCCAGGATCAAGCTGTGGCTTTTTAATAAGTGGTTTGATAACTGCCATTTTAAAGTTTCTTGGGACATGTCCTTAGGATAGTGAAGAGTTAATAATATTAAGAAGAGGTTCTGAGATTACAGGGAATACCTCTTTTAAGAGCTTAGTTGGTCTCTGATCTAACATACAGTACATGTTGTGGCTTTTGATGTTTTGAAAGTTGAAGTTGCTCGTGAGGAAAATTATGAGACACTATTTTCTGAGGTGTTGTGACAGTTGATTGTATAGTTACAATTTTATTTCTGATTATTTCAATTTTATCAGTAAAGAAATTCATGAAGTCATTACTATTGTGCTGCAACAGAATATCTGGTTCAGTTGATGCTTTATTCCTTATCCAATTTAGCCACAGTATTGAATAAACATCTAGGACTGTTGTGGTTATTTTCTATGAGTTTGCTTAAATATGCTGACCTGGCAGCTTTTAGTGCCTGTCAGTAGCTACAGATACTATCCTTCCATGCATCGTGAAATACCTCTAATTGTGTATTCTTTAACTTGTGCTCCATTTTCCGAGCTGCTCTCTTGAGAGCATGAGTGTGATCATTGTACCATGGTGTGGGGCTTTTTTCTTGAATTTTCTTTAATCAAATTTATCTGGAGATCGACAGTAATGAGCTAACTTGTATGGCAATACCTTGAGTGTAGCTTACCTGTCAAGAAGAAACTTGGCAAGTTTGGCTTCTCCATCAAACCCTAAAACTTCCCTCAAAGTCCTCCACCTTGTAATGCCACACCAATGTTTACTCTGGTTTAGCTGTCTCTGGTATTTTAGCAAGTAGAATTTTGGTGAAGCTAATTTTCTTTTCCTGTGTACATTTCTTCCATGGATATTCTTATTCACCCGGCTCAACAAGTAGCCACGCCCCAAACTCACTCTATAAGTTGAGCTAGAAAGGGATGGGTGGAGCTGAGTGGGCCTCTCAATATATTTTTGATAGTGCCTGGGATGATCAGTGTTTATAATTTTGGTTGAGGTAAAGCTACACATTACTTATAGCTGTCAAAGAACAATTAACTGGGATAGTACAATGTATTTTGACATAAAAAATAGTTATACACTTCACCTTAAAATTCCAATCAGAGGCTTGGCTTCTGCCATTTATAAAGCTACTAACAATGTTTCTTGACTACAGGCCTCCCCTTCTACTCTACCAAAAGGCATCATAAAACATTAGTGATCGTCCTTTGAATCCACACTTTGGTGATTAAGCAGGTGCAGACCAATAGGGCAATTTTGCCATGAGGCATCTTGGGTTATAAAAGTGTGCATTTGGGACAGACTTAATTTACACATATTTTTTATTAATTATTATAAGCAAACATCATGCCATTGACGAGGTGAAAGAACATACTTTAAACTTACACTTGTATATCTGTTTTTTAATAAAGAATTCCAAGCAACACACTGACTATAAAGCGTTATAAAATTTTATCAAGAACATCTGAAAAACTAAGCAAACCTACAGGCCTTGGACGGAGGCTTTGGGCACCTGTGCCAGGTGGTGGCGCTCTGCGGGCATAGGTGCACCGCGAGCACCTTTATCCACTGGGAGATTGCCGAATAGCCCTTGGCCACCCCACCATCGATGGTAGTTAGGGCGGGGAAGCTGAAAAGATCGGGACCGGGCAGTAAAAAGTGCCTCCCACGACCTTGTCAGCTCTTCATGCACTTCCAGGAAGAAAGGAACGGGTGCGGGCCGTGGCTTTGAGTGGTGCTGCGAGCCCAGGAACCAATCATCGAGCCATGAGGGTTCAGGGAAGAGCAGAGGGTTCCACTCTAGCCGACGCTCGCAGCTGCCCGGGAAAGCATGTCGTCATCTCTGCGTCAGCCTGTGACTGGGCAATCATCCCCGAATGGAGGAGCCCAGCTGAGGCTTCCGACTGGAAGAGCCCGCTCTCCGATGCTGCGCTCAAGAGCTTATCACTTTTGTGGGCTCCAAATAAGGGGTCGAACTCACCGTGAGACGAGCCGGCGGACTCATCCGGAAGCCCGATCGGGGCAGACAAGCGTGCTGGGGAATGGGAGGTCCACGGGGGGATACCCGGCAGAGGCGGTCCCATTGGGGTCCCCAAATCGCCCCCAGTGCTAGCCGTGCTGGCCTCATACCCATGGGTAAAAAGACCGAGGCGGGGAGCCTCTGGGGTGGCTTACTTTCTTATGAAGGCGAGCCGCGACCGCATCGTTGCCATGGACATGTCCTCGCAATGTGAACATGACCATCCATGAATGCTGTCTCCACATGAGCAGTGCCCAGACACGAAAGACCGTGATCGTGACTGTCAGAAGGCGACTACAGAGAATGCCCCTGGGCACTTCAGCAGAAATAAGAGAGTATATTTTTCTAAAAAAGTATATTTCTCTAAAAGAGTGGCACACACGGAACATCTTTTTAAAGACGCATCTTTGTAAAGATGCCTTTCTGTTTGTGTGTTATTCCTGGTTGCGGTCGTTATCTCTCAACTTCTGATGGTCACGATCACTGTCTTTCGTGTCTGGGTGCGACCCACGCGGAGACAGCGTTCGTGGATGGATCATGTACTCATTGCGAGAACAGGACCATGGCAACGTTGCAGACATGGCTTGCTTTCATAAGAGCCACCCCAGCGGCTCCCCGCCTCGGTCCTTCTACCTACGGGTATGAGGCCAGCGCAGCTAGCACTGGGGGGAATTTGGGGACCCCAATGGGACCACCGGGTATCCCCCCACGGACCTCCCATTCCCCAGCACGCTTGTCTGCCCCGATCGGGCTTCCGGATGAGTTCGCCGGCTCGTCTCACGGCGAGTTCGACCCCTTATTTGGAGCCCGCAAAAGTGATAAGCTCTTGAGCGCAGCATCGGAGAGCAGGCTCGTCCAGTCGGACACGGAAGCCTCAGCTGGGCTCCCCCCCTCGGGTATGGTCACCCAGTCACAGGCTGACACGGAAATTATGGACATGCTTTCCCGGGCAGCCGCGAGTGTCGGGCTAGAGTGGAACCCTCTGCTCTCCCCTGAACCCTCGCGGCTCGATGATTGGTTCCTGGGCTCCTGGCACCGCTCAAAGCAGCCACGCCCCACTCCATTTCCTTTCTTCCCGGAAGTGCAAGAGGAGCTGACAAGGACGTGGGAGGCACCTTTTACTGCCTGGTCCCGATCTTTCAGCTCCCCCGCCCTCACTACCCTCGATGGTGGGGTGGCCATGGGCTATTCGGCAATTCCCCCGGTGGATAAGGCGCTCACGGTGCATCTATGCCCGCAGAGCGCCTTATGTGCACTGCATCTTTGCAGGTTTGGTGCTCCAGCGGTGGTCTCCCTGCCCCTGCGCACCCAGCTGTGGCACAAATCCACCCCCGATGTGACAGTCTCCATGGGTCACGAAGACAGGCCTCTTCCTCCCCCATCCCAGGCTGTTCCGGGGGTGGTCACGAGGAGCCAGGTAAGTGTTTCGATGTCCCTGAACTCAGCACGGCCACAACATGGCGTGGCACCAGAGGCAGCCCTTGCCCCGTTAAGGGAAGTGGGCATTCGTATCCCCAACTATCTTGATGATTGGCTAATCCTAGCTCACTCTCGGGATGTGTTGTGCACACAGGGACCTGGTGCTCTCGCACCTCAGCGGACTAGGGCTTCGGGTCAACTAGGAAAAGAGCAAGCTCCTCCCGGTTCAGAGCATCTCTTTTCTTGGTTTGGAGTTGGACTCCTCGTTGACGGTGCGCCTCACAAACGAGTGCGCACAGTCGGTGCTGACCTGTTTGAAGGCGTTCAGACAGAAAACAGCGATTCCACTGAAACTCTTTCAGAGGCTCCTGGGACATATGGCATCCTCAGCGGTAGCCACTCAGCTCGAGTTGATGCATATGAGACTGCTTCAGCACTGGCTTCAGACTTGAGTCCCGAGATGGGCATGGCACTGCGGGACACATCACGTGACCATCACACCGATCTGTCACCGCCTCTTCAGCCCTTGGACCGACCTCACGTTTCTACGGGCAGGCGTTCCCCTAGAGCAGGTCTCCAGGCATGTCGTGGTTACGACAGATGCCTCCAAAATGGGCTGGGGCACTGTATGCAATGGGCATGCAGCCGCCGGCTTATGGATGGGCCCACGGCTGCGTTGGCACATCAACTGCTTCGAGTTGCTGGCAATTCTGCTCGCCCTGCGGAGGTTTCGGCAGTTGATCCAGGGCAAGCATGTGTTCGTTCGGACAGACAACATGGCAACAGTAGCATATGTCAACCGTCAAGGCGCTCTGAGCTCCCGCTGTATGTCACAATTCGCCCGCCGTCTCCTCCTCTGGAGTCAGCAGCACCTCAAGTCTCTGCGAGCCGCTCACATCCTGGGCGACCTCAACACTGCAGCAGACATGCTGTCATGGCAGGTTACCCTCAGGGAGAGTGGAGACTCCACCCTCAGGTGGTCCAGCTGATTTGGAGTTGATTCGGGCAGGCACAGGTAGACCTGTTCACCTCCCAAGAATCCTCCCACTGCCCGCTCTGGTACGCCCTGACCGAGGCACCTCTCGGTATAGACACGCTGGCACACAGGCTGGCCCCCTGGACTTCACAAATATGCGTTTCCCCCAGTGAGCCTACTTCAGGGTCAGGGAGGACGAGGAGCAGGTCGTCCTGGTAGCACCCTACTGGCCAACCCAGATGTGGTTCTCGGACCTCACGCTCCTCGCGAATACCCCTGAGGAAGGACCTTCTTGCTCAGGGACGGGGCAACATCTGGCACCCGCGACCAGATCTCTGGAATCTCCATGTCTGGCCCCTGGACGGAACGTGGAAGACTTATGCAGTCTACAACCCACGGTGGTAGACATGATCACTCAGGCTAGGGCCCCCTCTATGAGGCACCTGTATGCCTTGAAGTGGTGTCTGTTCACTAAGTGGTGTTCTTCCCGATGCGAAGACCCCCAGAGATGCGCAGTCGGATCAGTGCTTTCCTTCCTGCAGGAGAGGTTGGAAGGGCAGCTGTCCCCCTCCACCTTGAAGGTGTATGTAGCCGCTATAGCGGCATACCACGACACAGTATGGAAATACCACTCGCCAATTTTCATTGGCCTTTTATCAAAGACCAGAGGTGTCTCGGGCTCCCAAGAGCCTGTCTATCACTATATCGACACAACGTCTTGTTCCCTCCATCAGGGAACGGAGGTTACGCAAGTAACCAGGACGTTTCTTTTTTTTATTATTATTATTGTTTTTGATCAGCAACTGACTGTAAAGAACAGAAAGTGTATTGAAAGAGATTTTTCAATGACAAATGGATTGAGTGAATCTCATCTTTGGACACACATTACATGGAAAGAGCCAAACCAAACTTTTACTGTCAATACCTTGTGAAAAGATCTCAGTGCTTCACTTCTTATAGAGTTCGATCTTGGGATTTAAATAACAGATATAGAGATCATTTAAATTAAGATTGTGATTAAGCAGAAAGTCACTTCTGTTTGACAAAGCTGAAGGTGTACCGGACAATCGTCCTACCCACGCTGCTGTACGCCTGTATTTAAGCACTATTATTTTTATTTTAAGCCATACCTTTTCTTATATAGATTCAACAAAACAAAATCCAATTCTTTTCACATACCCCCCGGCTGGGAATCACAATGTTAGGACACATGTAAACTTGAGGGGAACTGAATTCATACATCCACTAAAAATCACCTGAACATCAGTTGATTAAAAGTTGTGCATTAATAATGGCTCAGAAATGTAAAGTTAGTTGACATTTACTTTGATATTTTGTTATTTAATACAATCACATTTGTAAGTATGACTTAAGTACCCAAGTACTTTTGGGGGCAACTGTAATCTGCATGCAGATAATGCACAAATTTATGTTTATTTGGTTTATTTGTGCATTTGTGTGTCTTCGATCATGTATGTATTTGTTATTTTGCAGATCTTTAACAAAAGTGATGTGTAGTACACTTACCACAAACCTGCTACATAAGGACACATAGTGAGAACAATCTTGGAAAGTTCAACATTCAGTTGTGTTTGATGATCAGTGTGTGAATGATTTATGGGTGTCATATACTGGCATTTACATATAAATCTGCCTGTGCTAGTATTTCATATTCAACATTATGTGTGCAGGCATTTGTGTGTGTTTATGTGTGTCCAACAACTTGTTTTTCTGTCTCTTTCAGCTTGTTATCAGAGTGACATTTGTCTACTGCAGGAGGAGCCATCTGGAAGCTGCCCACACACATGTGAGAGCTGTGCTGACTCACACACACACACACACACACACACACACACATGCATGCACACACACACACAGACACACTACCCACACACTTGCACACACTGCAAATATTTCAGCCCCAGAAACAGCTAATATCTGACATTTAATGTGTGTGTGTGTGTGTGTGTGTGTGTGTGTGTGTGTGTGTGTGTGTGGGCAGGTTTAATTGGTTTACAAGGACTTTTTTTTTAGGTTACAAATTGGTAATTACAAGGGTATTATGCTATAAATGTAGTTTATGTGGACATTTCTAGTGTCCCCATAATTCAAATCGCTTAAAAAACACACTAAATATTTCATTGAAAATGTAAAATTGCAGAACGTTTTTTGTGAGGGTTAGGTTTAGGGGTAGTGTTAGGGGATATAATCTATAGTTTGTACTGTATAAAAATCATTATGTCTATGGAGAGTCCTCATAATGATAGCTGCACCAATGTGTGTGCGTGCGTGCATGCGTGCGTGCATGTGTGTGAAGACAGTCATAATTTCTCTGACACTTGAGACTGTGTCTGTTAAAAACACAAGCTAACCTTACACTGATACTGGCACCTGTCAACTGAACCTACACACTATTAGACAGTCTACTGCATCAAAATGACTGAGAATAGAAGCAGACACAGACAGGCAAAGAAAGACATACACCAATCAGCCACAACATTAAAACCACCTGCCTAATATGTGTAGGTCCCACTTGTGCTGCCAAATCAGTGCCAACCCGCATCTCAGAATAACATTCTGAGATGATATTCTTTTCACCACAATTGTACAGAGTGGTTATCTGAGTTACTGTAGTCTTTGTCAGTTCAAACCAGTCTGGCCATTCTCTGTTGACCTCTCTCATCAACAAGGCATTTCCGTTCACAGAACTGAAGCTCACTGGATGTTTTTGGTTTTTGTCACCATTCAGAGTACATTTTAGTTTCTGTTGTGTGTGAAAATCCCAGGAGATCAGCAGTTACAGAAATACTCAAACCAGCCCGTCTGACACCAACAATCATCCATGCGATTAGCTAATCAGCCAATCGTGTGGCAGCAGTGCAGTGCATAAAATCTCACAGATACAGGTCAGGAGCTTCAGTTAATGTTCACATCAACCATCAGAATGGGGAAAAATGTGATCCCAGTGATTTTGACTGTGGCATGATTGTTGGTGCCAGACAGGCTGGTTTGAGTATTTCTGTAACTGCTGATCTCCTGGGATTTTCATGCACAACAGTCTCTAGAATTTACTCAGAATGGTGCCAGAAATAAATAACATCCGATGAGCGGCAGTTCTGTGGATGGAAATGCCTTGTTGATGAGAGAGGTTAACAGAGAATGGCCAGACTGGTTCAAACTGACAAAGTCTACGGTAACTCGGATAACTGCCCTGTACAACTGTGGTGGTTGCGAGTTGGCGCTGTTTTGGCAGCACGAGGGGGACCTACACAATATTAAGCAGGTGGTTTTAAACTTTGACAGGTGAAGCATTATCAAAAGACTCCCACTGCTACTCTGTAAACGATCAGCACTATGGAGAAACATCCTTTTTTTTTTCTTCTTTTCTTTTTTTTTTTTTTTTTTTTTTTGCCAATTTGTACAAATGTAATACTCTAAACATCATATTATATGCTCAGAGTATATGCTGATTCAAGTGAAAACACCTGAGATCGGAAAACAAAAACAGGCTTCCGGTATGAATTGTGGGACACTTCCACATTCAGGATGCATTATGTGGTTAAGTGCAAACATAAGACTCACTCTTAATAACAAAAAAGACTACCTCTCCTATCTCTCCACTACTTGTTAGAAGTGATGTAACAATAAGTACTGTCAATCGGGAGACTGTAATTGAGTAACTTGCAAACAATCACTCTATATTGCTTCATACTCTGTTTGAAGCAGTTAATTTTTCTAGAAAGGCTAAATAGCGTAAAACAGTATGGGATATGAAGGATGAATAATGGTCAAACGTTTAAATTCATGTGGTATCACCTTAAAACCATTAAAAACAGTGTTTATTGCTAATTATATACAGTTGAAGTCAGAAGTTAACATACACCTAAGCAAAATGCATTTAAACTCAGTTTTTAACAATTCCTGACATTTAATCATAAAAAACTTTCCCTGTCTTAGGTCAGTTAGGATCACTATTTTAAGAATGTGAAATGTCAGAATAATAGTAAAGAGAATGATTTATTTCAGCTTTTATATATTTCATCACATTCCCAGTGGGTTAGAAGTTTACATACACTTTGTTAGTATTTGGTAGCATTGCCTTTAATTTGTTTAACTTGGGTCAAACGTTTTGGGTAGCCTTCCACAAGCTTCTCACAATAAGTTGCTGGAATTTTGGCCCATTCCTCCAGACAGAACTGGTGTAACTGAGTCAGGTTTGTAGGCCTCCTTGCTCGATCACGCTTTTTTAGTTCTGCCCACAATTTTCTATCAGATTGAGGTCAGGGCTTTGTGATGTCCACTCCAATACCTTGTTTTTGGTGTCCTTAAGCAATTTTGCCACAACTTTGGAGGTTTGCTTGGGGTCATTGTCCATTTGGAAGACCCATTTGCGACCACGCTTTAACTTCCTGGTTGATGTCTTGAGATCTTGCTTCAATATATCCACATAATTTTCCTTCCTCATGATGCCATCTATTTTGTGAAGTGCACCAGTCCCTCTTGCAGCAAAGCACCCCCACAACATGATGCTGCCACCCCCAAGCTTCAAGGTTGGGATGATGTTCTTCGGCTTACAAGTCTCACTCTTTTTCCTCCAAACATAACGATGGTCTTTATGGCCAAATAGTTCCATTTTTGTTTCATCAGACCAGAGGACATTTCTCCGAAAAGTAAAATCTTTCTCCCCATGTGCACTTGCAAATTGTAGTCTGGCTTTTTTATGGCAGTTTTGGAGCAGTGGCTTCTTCCTTGCTGAGGAGCCTTTCAGGTTATGTCGATACAGGACTCATTTTACTGTGGATATAGATATTTGTCTACCTGTTTCCTCCAGCATCTTCACATGGTCCTTTGCTGTTGTTCTGGGATTGATTTGCACTTTTTGCACCAAACTACGTTCATCTCTAGGAGACAGAATGCGTCTCCTTCCTGAGTGGTATGATGGCTGCGTGGTCCCATGGTGTTTATTCTTGCATACAGTTGTTTGTGCAGATGAACGTTGTACCTTCAGGCATTTGGAAATTGCTCCCAAGGATGAACCAGACTTGTGGTGGTCCACAATTATTTTCCTGAGGTCTTGGCTGATTTCTTTAGATTTTTCCATGATGTCAAGCAAAGAGGCACTGAGTTTGAAGGTAGGCCTTAAAATACATCCACAGATATACCTCCAGCTGACTTCAATTAGCCTATCAGAAGCTAATTGCCTAAAGGCTTGACATCATTTTCTGGAATTTTACAAGCTGCTTAAAGGCACAGTTAACTTAGTGTATGTAAACTTCTGAACCACTGGAATTGTGATATAGTCAGTTAAAAGTGAAACAATCTGTCTGTAAACACTTGCTGGAAAAATTACTCATGTTATGCACAAAGTAGATATCCTAAACGACTTGCCAAAACTATAGTTTGCTAATATGAAATTTGTGGAGTGGTTAAAAAATGAGTTTTAATGACTTCAACCTAAGTGTATGTAAACTTCTCACTTCAACTGTAAGTGGTCTGTCATGCCAATTTAAAAAAAAAAAGAAAAAAAAAAGTACATATTGTACTCTAGGGTTGCGTAAATAATTATGTGAATTCTGGGATGTGCGTTTCTGTGTTAATAACAATTATATTTTGTTTACTTATCTAAATAATTACTTTTCAGCCTTACCCTGCAGTTGGTTCACCCTCCACCTATGGTGTTAAATGAACATGAATGATAATTATTTTTAAAGACATCTGAGGTAAACATATGAGAACTCAGTTATGTGATGTTAATTATTTTGTCCAGGTTTATTAAAGTTACAAAAAAATACATTACAAATGCAATTCATACAAAACAATTACTTGAATACACCTCTTTTATGATGAACATGTTTTGAGTTACTGAGTTCAAAGTCATTTTGATACTTTTTCTGGAGGTTAAAGTAAAAAATGACATGTGGTTTAAACTTATTATATATATATATATATATATATATATATATATATATATATATATATATAGATATATAAAATATTGGCTTGAGTATAGCAGAATATTCTTTTATTAAAACAAATGTATATAAATCTGATTAATATTTGAAAAACTTGTCCACCAAATCAAAGTCATGTGATGTAACCAAGATGTATGCAGCCTTTTTTTTTTTTTTCATGTGACAAAAAAAAAAAAAAAAAACACAACATAAAACAGTAAGAACCCCTTTAGACCCTCAAGACTGTTTGTGAAGTAATAAATAAATAAATAAATACAAATAAAAATCATTAAATATCAATATTATGACATTTTTGTGAAAAGATACATTTTGTTCATGTCATATGGTGTAACCCTGAGAAAACTTCTTGATGTTCTTGACTACAAAATTCACTATATTCATAACAATTATTATTATTTTATTTTTATTTTTTTACCTTAATGTTTGAAAACTTTTTTTGAAATGAATGATTAAGTTGTGTACACTCTCATGTATTCAGTGTGCGAGGAAAGTATTTTAATACCGTTTACTTGATGGTTACACCACATGACATTGTTAAAACAGGTGCCTACAGACCCACCTGAGTGCTCATTTACATTAACTACATGTTAAAATGGTCAATTATTAAGTAGTTTCATGATCAAAATGTTATAACAAAACTATTTCTATAATTTATGTAAAAAGTGAACATCAAAACATTTGTATCATCCATCTCATATTATTAAATTATTCTGTAAAAATGTCTCCAATCATGTAAGATCCAGTATAGGCCTACTTGTCATTTGATGGCTTTACTAAACAATCTCCATTACACCCTTTATTCCAAAAGTGTGCACATTTGGAGAAATTGGATGGATTTTTATAAGTTTACTTCATATTTCTTCATGTCAATTTTCAACCAATTTATGCAATCTGAAGCACTACAGCACTCTTATACTCTCAAATAGTGTGTTTTCCACTCAACCAGGTAGACAGAGGCCACTATAGCTCCAGATATTATCAAAGTATGGACTGTAGAATGTTATTACATCAGAGGTCACATGACAGGTGTTTCTCATCCCTCACCATAGTAGGATTAAATTCTCTGTATAAATCATTAAAATAACATTTAGACTGATGAAAGATGTTGAGAGTAAATAGCTAGTTATGAAAATATATTGTTTGTCTATATTCTGCAAGCGATCGCCGGCATTTTTATTAATTTGATGTCTGTATAGACCATTTCAAGGACTGTTCGTTGGTGACATCAAGTGATGTCATTGTTCCATGAACATTTCCTGCTTGTCAAAACAAAGACTATTTAGCAGAGATGGGCCACTTCTATTGAAATTAATGGGAGAAATTGGAATGCCCAATGGCAGCCAACGGTCAACCCACCTTACAGGTAAAATAGCCAATCACCTTTTAGATATAGAATCACCTGTAAATCAGCTAGAGAACACACATGCGCATTAGCTATACAAGAGGGTATAATTGCGTTTTTAGTGTAATCTGAGGTAAAGAACGCCTCGCGTGATGGGGTTTGCGTGATCCCAATGAAGAGCCTCATCACCGCTGCCTTTAAACACAGAGGGCGCCTCTCCTCGGGAGACCAGTCTCTACCTGCAGACATCTTTACAGGTCCAGAAATGGAGAGGGGAAGGTCTGGTCATCAATGTGTCTCAGTTGTGAATGGCTTTCAGACTGCAGACAAAATGGACATGAATGGAGCAGCATATTAAAAACAGGGTGAATGGACTGCATTTTTGTGTGTTTGAGTACATTTCATTCCTTTTGTAAACTTCCTTTTGTAAATCTAAAAAAACACACATGGCATGGTCTTAAATCTATTTTCCTATAAAACTGAGCTTTTAAAACTATTTTTCTTAACGACTTTAATAAATTCTGACATCTGGGCAACAAACTTATAAGTGTCTTCTATCTAAACAGACCACACTTTTGACTGTAATACAAATAGTTGATTAACTACAGCCATTAATATTGAGGATGTCCAATTCAGGACTAAGCTCAGAAAATGGGGGCAGTGAGAACAGATTAAAGGGATAGTTGTCCCAAAACTGTAAATTCTCTCATTTATTTTTACCCTCATGCCGTCCCAGATGTGTGTGACTTTCTTTGTTCTGCTGAAAACGTGGACTCAAATATTGATCTGTTTCTTCCCCACGCCTATTATATCGCTTCTGGAGATATAGATTTAACCACTGGGAGTCTTATAGATTACTGTTATGCTGCCTTTATGTGCTTTTTGGAGCTTCAAAATGTTGGTACACATTCACTTGCATTGTGAGGACCTGCAGAGTGAATATATTCTTACATTCTTCTAAAAATCTTTGTATGTGTTCAGCAGAACAAAGAAAGTCACACACATCTGTGATGGCATGAGGGTAAAAATAAATGAGAGAATTTACAGTTTTGGGTCAACTATTCCTTTCAAGTCATTAATTTATTATTATTTTTAGTAAATGCTATACAATGCTAAGCAAAAATTGTCAATCCAACATGGACACAAAGATTACATTTTTATGAACATGACGTGTTTTAAACCTTATTGGTCAATGACCCATATCTCTTAATTTGCTCTTGTTTGTAAGAGAGCATGTGTAATGGGAGCCAGCTGATAGATAGCTATGCAATGTGTATAAACCTCACTCTCCTGACCTCAAGAGGTGCGCTAGCGACTGATGTTAGAGGCTGAAGCCTTTAGCTTCCTTGTTAGTGAGGCCTGCCTGATACATCTTCAGCTCTGTCTGTAATGCTATGGCTTGTTGTTGATATTTGGAGATCACAAAAAAAAAAAAAAAAAAAAAAAAGCCTGTGAAATCCCTGCTCAGTCAGACATAAGAGATTTCCTTGCTCACTGCAAACTTTTCTTATGCTTGTATGATTCATTCATGTTCTTTCATCTTTAAGTCACTGCATAAGTGTGTGTGCATATGTGTGTTAGTGTGGCATTGATGACAGAGGAAATGCTCACCTGTCATAACATGGAGGAAGTTTATTATATTTCAGATTTTTCAATGAATACTGGTCTATTCATTAGACCAGTATTCATAACAAATTAAGATCAAGGACTAAATATAGTCAAACAAGTTAAGCTCAATCAACAGCATTTGTGGCATAATGTTGATAACCACAAAAATTAATTTTGAATTGTTACTTCTTTTCTTTAAAAAAAAATGCAAAAAGTATGGATGTAAGATGAAATAATATGTTAACATGATTAGTGTGAAAGAGGGTGTCACATGACCTGTAGCTGGATGGCAGCATAACTCGGTGGCGTTTCCTTATTATGATCTTGTCCAGTCTCTCTTGATAACATTATGGCTTCACATCAAGGAAAAATCTCTGGAAGACAGAAGCAACACGAGCAAAACCGTGAAACTACAACGGACAAAATGGAGGAGTCCCTCTCCGTCTTGATTGCATCAGCTATGGAGAAGCAACAGGTGTTTTTTGAATCGCAGTTCAAAGACCTCCAAGACAAACTATATAGTATCCAGACAGAGCTGTCTGGCTTCTCCAATGCGATACGAGAACTTCGGGATGGATACACTAATCTGAAATGCCGAGTTAGCAAGATGGAAAAAAGTAACAAAGAATATATCGCTAGAATTGCATCTTACGAGAAGTAAGCTGACTTGGAGGATTGGAGCCGAAGAGATAATGTCCGAATTCTGAACTTACCCTAGGGTGTAGATTCATCTAATCTTGCATCATAAAATTTCAGCATCACTGCCAGTGTGGTTTCCTTTGCTGGCGGATAATAGATTGGAGATAATGAGAGCCCACCGCATTGGTCCACCGAACAACACAGGCAGGCCTCGAACAGTCATCATGAAGATGCTTCGCTACACCGACTGAGATCGGATCCTCAAGGCTACTAGGCTTTTCAGGAGGTTATAACTGACCTGGTCAGGTAAATAATTGATTGAAGCAAAATGCAACGGCAGCATGGACCTGATGTATTTAGTGCTACATTAATATGAAGGTTATGTGATAGAGGGTTCTTATGTTAACATATTAAGTGGGGCCATGGATCATACGTGACTACCAACTTTCTTGGTGTCACACTGTCCAAGAGTTAGGTACCGATTCCCTAATGTGGATTGATATTGTTTTGTTGGGGATGTACTTCCCCCAGTGTTTCCCCGTTGTTGGAGGAGTTGGGAATTTGGGGGGATACTGGCGATCAGGGTGGGTGTGTATACCTCCCTTTACCATTAATATTGAGGATGTCCAATTAAGGGCGGAGCTCAGAAAATGGGGGCAGTGGGAACAGGTTAAAGGGATATTTCACCCAAAAAATGAAAATTCTCTCATCATTTACTTACTCTCATGCTATCCCAGAAGAAAGACTTTACTTTACTCCCTTTACTTGTGTATTGGATTTTATGTTTTGTATTTTTCTGATGTCACTGGCCAGTTGATGTTATATTCTTTTGGTAAGTCAGAACTTACTTCACAGGGCGTAGCAATGCAGGCTACCGAGTAGCGTTGTTTGGACGAAGGCTCCAGCTTAATTGATACCCTGATTATAACTTTTTAACAGCCCATGTTTCACTAGTGGCAAGTTATAGTATTGTTTCATGTCACTGGAAAACTTTTGGGGATTGTCTTTAGTGAGAATGCCGGCAAAAAGCACGAAAAAACGACAGAGAAAAAAGATGGCACGTCTCCTCTTGATAAAGGAGCACTGATCAAGCTGGCTTAGCATCGCAAGTTAGCACTGAGTTAAGTCTTGAAACTAGTAAAGTTGTGGAATCTTTAACGGCTAACATCACTAGAATGATTGACTCTAAATTAGAGCTGATCTTAGAGAAAATACACGATGTTTAAAAAAAATGAGAAGTGCAACGTACTAATAGCCATGTGGAAGAAGCGGTTCTACTCTGCCTGGAGATGAAGAATGGGCGAGTGAAGCTGGAACGAGCACACAGGATTGGCGCCCTCAGGACCGAGAGATATACCTGCCCTATGATTGTGCGATTTCACAGCTTTGCGGATCAACAGCAAGTGATGGACGCAGCGAGGCAGCTAAAGGATGTGTGTTTTGGGGGGAAGAGAATCCATTTTTTTTAGGACTTCTCTGCGGAGACACAAAGGAGACGCCGTGGATTTGACGAGACTAGGAAAAAGCTCCAGGACATGGGATTTTGTTACTCCCTGACCTACCCTGCTACTTTGAGGATAACGGCTAATAACTCTGTCAAGGTATTTAACAGCCCAGAGAAAGCAATGGCATTTATTGACTCTCTGCATGGTTCGATTAATGGTACGAGTGATGCGCTGGAGGCTTGATCACTGGATCTGTTGGATTTGTCTTTTTCCTGGAAGCTGTCTGTCTGAATATTTATATTACCTCCTGAAAGACGCTGTAGTGATGGGTTGTTTTGATTCATTTCAATGCCAGAGCGGGAACAACGTACCTTCATACGCAGTCAGGTTTAGGGTCTTTTGACACCTCTGATGGTTAACCCCCCTTTTTCTCTTTATTTTTGTTTTGATCTACTTATGCAGGTGTTTTTTATTTATTTTTATTTTTTTTATTTTTTATTTTTGTTATGTGTGCTTGTTTTTGAATGTTTACAGTTTTGTATATAAATCACAGGAGTTTATACTAAGGTGTTGCTACTTGAGTACTTGAAATATCAGCAAAAACTGTTTCTACAGCAATCGATCGACTTTAAGATTTTGCTTGTGGAATGTATGGGGCTTGCATCATCCAATCAAGAGGGAAAAAGCAATTTCCTTTTTGAAAAAAAGAAAAAGTTGACATAGCTCTGCTCCAGGAGACTCATATGAAGGATGCAGAGCATATCAGAATCAGAATCAGAATCAGAATGAGCTTTATTGCCAAGTATGCTTACACATACAAGGAATTTGTCTTGGTGACAGGAGCTTCCAGTGTACAACAATACAAAAACAATACAAAAACAGCAGCAAGACATAGATAATAATAAAAAATAAAAAATTAAAACTAATTATACACATACGTACAGACACACACATACATGCATACACACATAAACATGGGTAGTGCAAATCTAATACAATCTGTTATGTACAGTGTAAATACAAATCTGTTATGTACAGTGCAAATGTTTTTTTTTTTTTCAGAGGAATGAAATGGCAGAAGAGGTTGGATGTGCTGGATAAAAATATGAAGACTAAACTGTGTATTGCACATAGTTATTGCTCAACGGGGCAATTTAACTGTTCATGAGATGGATAGCCTGAGGGAAAAAAACTGTTCCTGTGCTCAAAGCTCTGAAGCGTCAGCCAGAAGGCAACAGTTCAAAAAGGTAGTGGGCAGGGTGAGTGGGGTCCAGAGTGATTTCCAGCCTTTTTCCTCACTCTGGAAGTGTATAGTTCTTGAAGGGGGGCCAGGGGGCAACCAATAATCCTCTCAGTAGTCCGAACTGTCCTTTGTAGTCTTCTGATGTCTGATTTCATAGCTGAACCAAACCAGACAGTTTTTGAAGTACAGAGGACAGGCTCAATGACTGCTGAGTAGAACTGTATCAGCAGCGCCTGTGGCAGGTTGAATTTCCTCAGCTGGCGAAGGAAGTACAACCTCTGCTGGGCCTTTTTCACAGTGGGTCTCCCACTTCAGGTCCTGTGAGATGGTAGTGCCCAGGAACCTGAATGACTCCACTGCTGCCACAGTGCTGTTTAGAATGGTGAGGGGGGTCAGCGTTGGGGTGTTCCTCCTAAAGTCCACAATCATCTCCACCGTTTTGAGCGTGTTCAGCTAAAGGTTGTTTTGACTGCACCAGACAGCCAGCTGTTTAACCTCCCTTCTGTATGCAGACTCATCATCATCTCGGATGAGGCCGATGACAGTGGTGTCGTCTGCAAACTTCAGGAGCTTGACAGAGGGGTCCTTGGCGATGCAGTCAATGGTGTAGAGGGAGAAGAGCTGTGGGGAGAGCACACATCCTTGGGGGGCACCAGTGCTGATTGTACAGGTGTTGGAAGTGAGTTTCCCCTGTCTCACAAGCTGCTGCCTGTCCGTCAGAAAGCTGGTGATCCACTGACAGATAGACATGGGAACAGAGAGTTGGTGTAATTTATTCTGGAGAATAGCTGGGATGATGGTGTTGAAAGCCGAACTGAAGTCCACAAAAAGGATCCTTGCATATGTCCTTGGTCTGTCCAGATGTTGCAGGATATGATGCAATCTCATGTTGACTGCATCATCCACAGACCTGTTTGCTCGATAAGCAAATTGAAGGGGATCTAGAAAGGGTCCAGTGATGTTCTTCAGGTGGGCCAACAGCAGTCTCTCAAATGATTTTATGACCACAGACGTCAGGGCGACAGGTCTGTAGTCATTAAGTCCTGTCATTTTTGGTTTCTTTGGGATGGGGATGATAGTGGAACGTTTGAAGCAGCATGGGACTTCACATTGCTCCAGTGATCTATTGAAGATCTGTGTGAAGATGGGGGCCAGCTGGTTAGCACAGGATCTAAGACATGCAGGTGAAACGCTATCTGGGCCCTGTGCTTTCCTTATCCTTTGTTGCCGAAAGACGCGGCTCACATCATCTTCACAGATCTTAAGTGCAGGTTGAGTAGCAGGAGGTGGGAGGAGGGGGGTTGCAGGAGGTGTTGTGTTGTGTGAAGTGAAGGTCAGAGTGGGTGTGGGGTGTGAGATTGGGCATTTCAAATCTACAGTAGAACACATTCAGGTCGTCAGCCAGTTGTTGGTCCACCACAGGGTTGGGGGCAGGAGTCCTGTAATTCGTAAGTTGTTTCATGCCACTCCACACTGATGCAGGGTCGTTAGCTGAAAACTTGTTTTTTAGCTTCTCAGAGTATCTTCTTTTAGCCACTCTGATTCCCTTATTCAGTGTGTTCCTGGCCTATATGAAGCTCCACAGAGACTGGGTAGGCCAGGTATTTTTGCATCCTTCACTTCAAATAGTAGGGGTGTTTGTATTCTTACTAACAAGAAATTGCCATTCACACTAAACACTTGTATCAAGGACAGGGTGGGGGGATATGATTTGATAAAAGGTTTGCTTTTTGGGGACTATATTTCATTCACGAATGTGTATGTGCCTCCGAACCATCCTCCCGACTTTATGTCTAAAGCATTTGTGCAATTGGCTGAGCTTGCTTGCACACAATCTGTAGTGGGAGGGGATTTAAACTGCCTAATGGACCCGCTTTTGGATAAATTCTTTGGGAGACTTGTAGGTTTTTGCTCGGGGCCTTATTATTGCATATGAATGCAAGAATAAATGTGATAGCTCAGAAAAGCAGCGAGCATTGGAATTGCAGTTGACAGGCAGAGGGGAAGTATATACGAAACCCATCTAATACCAAGCTAAATAAAACTTTAGCTGCAAGAGCTGCACTTAATTCCTTTCTTACTCAGAAGTATATTATTTATAAAATATATTTTTTATAAAAAAAAACATTATATGAGTTTGGCAACAAGCCAAGTAAATATTTGGCCTCCTTGGTGAAAAAGAGGCCTGACTCCCAAAATATATAATGTATTAAAGACTCTTCTGGCCAAAAAAGATTTGATAGCAAGAGTATAAATGTTATATTTAAAAAGTTCCATGCTGACTTATACAACTGCGAAAAAGTAGCGAATAGGGCTGAGCTGATTAAAGCTTTTTTCAAAAAGTAATTTACCAAACATCACTGATGAACAATGAAAAGAGCTAAATGGGCATATAGATAAAGAGGAACTTACAGAGGCTTTACGAATCCCACATTCAGGGAAAGCGTCGGGACCTGGCGGGTTCAGTATAGAGTTCTATAAAGAATTTCAATCTTTGGTGATGGAACCGTTGCTCCAGATGTTAAATTTTTGTTTTAAATAGAACTCTCTTCCCAGATCTTTTACAGTGGCCAATATTAGTCTTATATTTTAAAAAGGGAAGCCAGAGGATGAGTGCTCTTCATACAGGCCTATCAGCCTTCTGAATATTGATTTTAAATAGCTGTCTAAAGTATTAGCTTTGAGATTAGAGAAGGTAATGCCAAGCATCATTAAAGTTGACCAAACTGGGTTTATTCACAAATGCTATTCTAGTGATAATATAATAAGATTACTTAATATTATTCAGTTATAACAATATCAAAATCTCAACAGTTTGGTTATTTCTCTGGATGCTGAAAAAGCATTCGATCGTGTTGAATGGGATGTTTTGTTTTATACACTGAGTGTGTTTGGGGTGGGGGACCTTTTTACACAATAGGTTAAGATAATATATGATAATCCTTTGGCAGCAGTCATTACAAATGGTAGGCATTCTGAGAATTTTAATCTAGGAAGGGGCACTAGACAGGGCTGCCTGTTATCACCCCTGCTTTTCGCTATGGTAATTGAACCACTAACTGAGGCAATATTATGTAATCCCCATATCTTTCGGTATCTCGTTTAATGGTAAACAACATAAAATCGCTTTGTATGTGGATTATACTCTTTTGTTTGTTACTCAACCAAAATTCTATTCCGGTGATTATGGAGGTTATTGAACAGTTTAGTGAGTTTTCATGAGACAAAATATTTTTTTCTACATCAGAGGCTTTGGGATTGGCTTCAACTATCTTGGAAAATTGGTCATTCCACTGTTACAACAAATGTATAGGACTAATTTTGACCCTTTTCTGCGACGTGTGTGTAAGGATTTGTATAGATGGACTTCCCTGCCATTGTCAATGTTGGGAAGTATAGCTCTGATCAAGATGATAGTTTTGTCCAGATTTTCTTATTATTTCAAATGATCCCAATTATCCTAAATTGTGCTATAATTAAAAGCATTAAAGGTGGTCTGGTGGTTCCAAATATTAGGCTGTACCAGCCCACCCAGTTTCAGTATTTTTGAGTGGGTGAGAAATGATCCGGATTCAGTTTGGTTGGACATTGAATCATTCAATTTAGGTGATGGTTTACCAATCTCATTGGCATGTCTCCCATTTGTTTTAGATGTAAAAATAATTCTGGTTTAGGTCAGAACAGGATTGTTAGCAACACATTAAGAGTGTTGAAATTAATCAGGAGTTAGGAAGGAAAAGCTAAAACCCTGTCGCCTATTACTCCAATTCAAGGAAATATTGATTTTCAGTCTGGAATAATGGATAATGGTTTTATGTTGTGAAGAGATGCTTGTATAACCACTATAAAGGATCTGTATGAAGGGGACATGTTGTCATCATTTGAAGAATTGAAGGCTAAATTTAACTTACCCCAAAATAACTTCTTCAGGTATTTACAGATTAGGAGCTTTGTGCGGAGGCGTACCATTCCTGGATTCTCTTGTTGCCCCACTCAAATGGAACAGGTGCTCCTGGATAATAAATCTGAGAGGTCCCTAATAAAGCGATGCTATGAAGCTCTCTTACAAGGAGCAAAAGTGAATACTGAGGCAACTCTAGCTATTTGAAAACAAGATTTGGGGGTCTCCATTGATGCGGACATATGGGCACGAATTTGGGAGTATGCTGGCAGTATATCAATTTGTAATAGAACTAAAGAGCAACAGTTCAAACTTTTACATCGTCTCCAAATTACTCCATTACGCAGGCATAAGTTTAACCCGAATTATTCTCCGCAATGTTTGAAGTGCAAAGTAGAAGAGGGAGATTTTGTTCACTGTATTTGGAAAATGGATATGTTTTATCAGACGTGGACTCCTTTTTATACAGTATAGGTCCCAGGATCTCATGTACCTTTTTGCAAAACCTTGGTAGATCAAAATGAACATAAAACTGATGCATGCATGAAGCTTTCTCCTGTTTTATTTGTCAACCATTTGTCGGTACTGACGGTACATGTATCAATGGTTTGTGTTGTAATGTACTTGATGTGATCTGTGGTCAATGTTCTTTTGTTTTGTTAAAACAAAGAATAAAAAATAAATAAATAAATAAAGAACTTACTTCACGGTATTATTTTCATTATATGAAAAACACATTGAATGGCAGTTGTTCCCTATCTGTGACTCATTCGAAGTTGTGTCGATGTAGTGACACTAGGGGTCACTCTTGAGAGCCCGAGACACCTCTGGTCTTTGATAAAAGGCCAATGAAAATTGGCGAGTGGTATTTGCATGCCACTCCCCCGGACATACGGGTATAAAAGGAGCTGGTACGCAACCACTCAACGGTCATGCTCACTGAACTGAATTCCCACGACTGTTCATTCACCTCTGCTGGATCTGACGGCGCATTTCAGTGGCTTCTCCCCACTCTGCACTGGTGCAATGCAGAGAATGCCCTTGGGCGCTTCAGCAGAAATAAGAGTATATTTCTCTAAAAGAGTATATTTCTCTAAAAGAGCGGCACACACGGAACGTCTTCTTAAAGACACGTCTTTCTAAAGATTCTTTTCCGATTGTGTGTTATTCCTGGTTGCGCTCGTAATCTCTCGCCTTCTGACAGTCACGATCACTGTCTTTCGTGTCTGGGCACTGCTCACGCGGAGACAGCATGGATGGTCATGTTCTCATTGCGAGGACATGTCCATGGCAACGTTGCGGTCGCGGCTCGCCTTTGTAAGAAAGCAAGCCACCCCAGAGGCTCCCCGCCTCAGTCCTCTTACCCACGGGTATGAGGCCAGCACGGCTAGCACTGGGGGCGATTTGGGGACCCCAATGGGACCGCCTCCGCCGGGTAGTGGAAAAAAAGAAGGGGAAAAGAGGCCACGACTGGGTTAAGCTTGTCTCTATCTTTTGGGTAGTCGACTTGTCCCCAAAAAGGGCCGTTCGACACTCATAACTATGTTGGGGGAGGTTACGTGTCGACCTGGTGTGCTGGCTATGAGGCACACAGTAGTCTGCCCACCACACACCGCCAGTTCACGTAACACAGTTCAGCCAATTGTGGCGTTTTGTATAGGGAACCCTAGTGTCACTACATCGACACAACGTCGAGTGAGTGACAGATAGGGAATGTCATGGTTACTTGTGTAACCTCCGTTCCCTGGTGGAGGGAACGAGACGTTGTGTTCCTCCTGCCACAATGCTTAACTACCCGCTGAAATGGCCGGACCTTATATCGGCTCCTCAGCATAAAACCTGAATGAGTGGTTGCATACCAGCTCCTTTTATACCCGTATGCCCGGGGGAGTGGTATGCAAATACCACTCACCAATTTTCATTGACCTTTTATCAAAGACCAGAGGTGTCTCGGGCTTCCAAGAGTGACCCCTAGTGTCACTACATCGACACAACGTCTCATTCCCTCCATCAGGGAATGTAGGTTACACAAGTAACCATGATGATTTACATGTAATTATTTAGAATGTGAATGGGCTGAACAGCCCAGTCAAGCGGGCTGTCTGTCTTGACCATCTGCGCAGGCATCACGCTGATGAGGAACTCATTTAATAGTTGCATCTGTGAAAGCCAGATGTCCAGAATAGATTGTACTATGTGGTGGCGCTGACTTTGATTGATAGTAAATCTCGTGGATCGCTTATTTTATTGAAGTGGATATTTTCTATTACAATTTTAGAAAAGTTTGGTTGAGAGGATGGCAGAATTTAATATATTAAGGCAGATATGGTGGGCCGTAACTTTGCCTTTATCTTTATCTATGCCCCTTCTCAATACGACCAAAATATTTTCTCTAGACTTCCTTCAACTCTCTTGCGTGTTCAAGAATGCTTCCTCATTATCAGCGCTGATATGAACACTGTTGTGGATGCATCACTCGACCGCTCTGGTTCGCATACTCAGACATTGCAAGCTCTGCTGAGCTTTGCAGGTTCATTTCAGATTTGAGTTTAACAGATTTATTTCGCGCTTTTCACCCTTAAACAATATATAAAGCTACTCAAGGATAGATTACATTCTTGCATATTCTGTTTTATTTTCAGAAATACATACGTGGCAATTCAGCCTTGTACCCTGTCGGATCATGGCACTGTATCAGCTAAATTTGTGCTTGTCACTTCATCTATCAGAGCAACACGATGGCATTTTAACAACACATTTTTAAACAATGAGGAATTTTGTACAGCACTGAGAAAGGAATTAGGTTGGATAAATGCTGGGTTGGTAAATGAGCCACATATTCTGTGGGATGGTGTAAAGGGTTGTATTTGTGATTTATCTATTTCTTTTTTGCAACACATTCAAATTCGCAATCTCAAGACTCTGTAGATCACCTCAAAAGAAATCAACAAAACTTGTATTTGGAAGATGTACAATGGGAGATAAATATGACACGCACAGAACTCAACTCCTTGTTCAGGCACAGAGCAGAATTTTTGATGCACAAAGCAAGAAGAACCTATTACTTTATTGGGGCCAAACCATCTTCTGGCACTTAGGTTAAAAAATAATTAAAAATTCTCTAATATTGCAAATAGTTCAAACACCGGATGGTTTGATAAGTGAACCCAAGAATATTAATTCAGAATTTAAAGCTTTCTATCAAAAATTATATCAATCGATATCTCCTTTAATGAGACTACAGTATACATACAGTATGTAAAAAAAAATTCAAGATATTACCCTCCCTAGTCTTTCTGCAGAAGAGGCTAAACATCTTAATGCTCCAATATAACTAGAAGAATTGAAGAAGGCACTTATTAGCATGAAGAAAGGTAAATCACCTGGATGGGACGGGATTCCTCCAGAGCTCTACCTTTGTTTCTGGGATGAGTTGGGGCACTTATTATTAGATATGATCAATTATTTTATTCATGCATGGGCTTTTAACAGCCATTCTAATATGGCACTGGTTACTATGCTTCCTAAGCCTAACCAGGAATTGAACCAATATGGGAGTTATAGACATTCATCTCTCTTAAACAGTGATATTAAATTATACACTAAAGTACTATCCACTCATTTAGACATATTTATGGATAAGCTAGTACATAACGACCAGACTGGCTTTGTTAAGTCACATCTGGCTGCCGATACTGTACGTCGCCTTCTGCATGTCATTCATGCTACTGGAGGAATTAATTCACCATGCGCCATGTTTCCCTTGGACACTGAAAAAGCCTTTGATAGGCTAGAGTGGGACTACCTTTGGACAGTCTTGGAAAATTTAGTTTTGGGTACAGATGATATTAATATGATTAAAATTATATACGCAAACACTTCTGGCACAACTGGCAATGTAAGTTGCTATGCAAAACTAAGCAGGGTTGTTCTCTCTCCCCACTTTTATTTGCTCTTTCTTTCTAGCCACTTGTACAAAAACTTTGGCAACATCCTATGTCAAACCCCATTATTTTTTGCAACACCTCAAATTTCTCTTTATGCAGATGATATACAGTATTACTATACATTGGAAATACAGTTGACTCAATTCCTCACGTGCACCAAACATTTGATCTTTTCAGTTATTTTTCTGGTTACAAGATAATTGTACTAAATATGCACTCATGCACTTAAATACACTTTCTTCCCATACTTCTCTGCCAGCTTGTGTACCTATCACTTCTAGTTTTAGATATTTGGGCAGATCTTTCCATCCTTGCATACTATAGGATTACGTAATTACCAGGGCATAAATGATCGCCTAAATGCTTACACAACTTGATGGACTCACTCTCCCATTATACTTGCAAGCATGGATTTCAGTTATTAAGATGGATGTACTACACACTGTAAAATCTAATTAGTTGAACTTACTTAGATTTTTCAAGGCAACCGGTTTGCATGCTTTTTCTAAGTAAACATACTTATTTGGCTCAAGTAAAATGAACGTATGTTAACTAGTTACAAGTAAGCTTAACTCATCTATGATTAAAGTATTGTTGCCGTAACGATGTGCTGGCAGTGCTGCTGGCAATGATGATGACAACGATGACGAAGTATAGAGAACCAAAGTGCAGTTTATTTACAGAAGTGAAACCAAATCCCTAACCATGACTTGACTATAAACAACGTTACTATGCACATACACATTCAATACTTGACAATTAGGCAATGCAAACATGAGGGCTTAAATACAAGACATGGGAGAACATAAACCAATGAACAAACAGAACTCTAACAAGATAATTAAACAATAAACCAATGAAAACATGACACATGAACATGGAGGGAAAACATGAAATCACATGACAAGGGAACAGGAACTAAACTTTTCAAAATAAAAAACATGAATCAACAAAATACACATGATAGTTGATTTAATTATTTAAATTGGGTTATTACATATCTTATACAGAAATGTATGAGGGATAAGGGAAATTATAACTAGACACTAAGTTAGCCATATGGCACCCTGGACTCTACTCAGTACTTCATAGTGTGCATAAATCTACCCTTTGTAAAGTACAATTGAGAAAAGAAGAATGGTTTAAACTAAACAGGCTCCAATTTCACCAGAGGTAACACTTATCACCCTCATGGTGACTTAACAAAAATCTCAATTATCAACCAGCTACAACAAAACAACAACAATATTCATAAGAATTCAAACGAAATACATTTTTAAATAAAAAAAAAAACTATTATTTTACTACATAAATTCCCTTGTTTTGACCAAACAAACATAATTTATTCAAGCGCAAGGGTTTATGGGTATTCCACACAGCCGCAATTTTGTACTTGTTAATTTTAAGTTATTAGTACTCGAAAAATTTAGCTCATCTCCTAACTGTGATCTTTGCTCCCTTGGCTCCACTGGATCTTTTATGCATATGTTTTGGAACTGCCCGAAGGTGACGAGTTTATAAAACGTGTGACCATTACATAAAAAGACATTCTTGAAACTGACATTCCCTGCTGCCCGAGGCTCTTGCCCCTCAATGATGATTCTTCTCTTAATTTATCATTGCACCAAAAAAGACTGTTGTTCTCTGGACTAACTGCTGCAAAGTAGATGCTTGCTCTACATTGGCAGCTGTACATTGGATGCTTGCTCACACTGGATGTACTCTTTCCTTGACATTGTACATATGGAACTATCAGTGTCCAGAAGGCATGGGGCTGCCCAGAAAAGATTGTCAGCATGGTCAATGGCTGCATTCAGAATCATAGTTAATATGACCAGTGATTTCTATTTCCTATTTAATATGTTGATAGTTATTTTTAAATGTACACAAATTTGTGAAGCAATGGGAGTACATGTGTGTTGTGTGTTGTGGGTGGGTAGTCGCCTGGAGGGTGGATATGAGGACAATGAACAACATGTACAAATGGAAATGAGTGTATATATTTCTTCTGCTCACTTTTTTGTAATTTTTTTAAATAATAAGAAATGTATAAAAAAATATTAGTGAGAAACAAATCATTTACTAACCCTTTTTTTTTTGTGAAGTTATATTTAATTTTACAACTTCATTGCCATGGCAACGTAAAACTGTAAAACCTGAAACAGCCATAAAAACATTGATTAAAACAAATTTACAGCTCAAATAATACACAAGTTTTAACAGAGGAAGTAAAGTAAGTGATTTTGTAAAATTATAAGCTTTACATTTCTGCCTATCAACCCTCCAAAAAGTGTTATTTCCATTGTAAATATAAAATGAAAAGGAGGCATGAGTCAATTTATTTATTTATTTATTTTTTTTATTTTTTTTTGTGGTAATCAACATTATGCCACAAATGCTGTCGATTGAGTTTAACTTGTATTAAACCCGGAATATTTCTTTAACCTCATGCGACCCCACAAAAACATGCATGGATGTTGTATTTTGGCTTCTCTATCCACAGTTTTCCTGATCAACCATTGGGCGGTGCCATGGTGATTCTAATTGCCTGTTTTCTGTTTCTGGTCTCAAGACACAATATAAAACTAATCAAAACGAGCAATCCATGCAAATACCATTTAAGTGTTGTCTAAAGTAAAAATGAATTTCACATACAACATGTGCAGTTGTTGGCTGTTATAAAAACTCAAAGTAGTTAATGATATCAACGTAACCAGGGTTGGAAGGGTTACTTTTGAAATGTATTCCACTACAGATTACAGAACAAATGCTGTAAAATGTAATTTGTAACGTATTCCAATTACTCAAGTTCAGTAAGGTATTCTAAATACTTTGGATTACTTCTTCAGCACTGGTAGATTATTTTCAATTGTTTTGACTATTAAAAAAAAGCCAGTACAGTAAGACAGAATACACATGTTAAAAATACATTCTCTGAAAAACCTAAATATCTTATGCAGTGCTGTTTCTAAAACAATATAAATCAAATTGATCTTGTTTTAAGGATTTTTAGATATTTTTACAGGAAAACAATTATACAATTATTATCAAGAATAAAATGTTTTCCCTAATATCAAATGTCTTACTAGTAAAAAGAAATTATGGTCCGACGTGAATTTTCTTGATAAAAAAACTATGATTGTGCAAGCTTACATGTGCATGTAAAATGGCTAGAAATAGCATTTTAGCTTAGCATAAAGCTGACAATTTGCACAAGGTTTATTTCTACTTCTTCTGCTCCAAACTTACTTCAGACTTACTTCTCTGTCTGCTCGTATGAATGTAACACATCATAAGAAAGTGTTTCACCGCTGCTTAAATGGTCTTTGGATCACTTCCATCTGAAAGGACTAAATATTAAATTAAACAAATTGCAATTTGTTTATATTTTTTATTTTTTTATATTGTGTCTATAGTGTGCTGCCTCCCTCACTGGACCCAAAATATCCGTAAAGCTGCGTGTCCAGATGGTATTCCGGGCCGCGTCATCAGAGTGTGTGGAGGAAAGTCATCCAGGGATTACAGTCTGTGAACACGACTGGGAGTCAAGAGTGCACGTCTTCACCTCAAGGGAGGGGAAAGGCGCTATGCGCAAGCGGTACACCTGGCCAGCTGTCCCGGAACTTACCTGCTCGTGCCTGCCAATACACGGGATGAGACCGGCTCAACCCGAAGATCGTAGAACCTCGCAAAGGTGTTGGGTGCTGCCCAGCCCGCTGCTCTGCAGATGTCTGCCAAAGAGGCGCAACTGGCCAGGGCCCAGGAGGCCACCACACTCCTGGTAGAGTGGGTTCGTAACCCCATAGGGGGTGGCACGTCCTGAGCCTGATATGCCATCGTGATGGCGTCAATGACCCAGTGGGCGATCCTCTGTTTGGAGACAGTGCTTCCTTTCCGCTGTCCACCAAAGCAGACAAAGAGCTGCTCGGAGCTTCTAAAGCAAATAGATGCATAAAGCTCGCACCGGACACAGCAGCGCAAAGGCTGGGTCTACCTCCTCCTGGGGCAGCGCTTGCAAGTTCACCACCTGATCCCTAAAAGGGGTCGTGGGAACCTTGGGCACATAGCCTGATCGGGGTCTCAGGATCACGTGAGAATAACCCGGACCGAACTCCAGGCATGATTCGCTGACAGAGAACACCTGCAGGTCCCCTACCCTTTTGATGGAAGTGAACGCAGTCAGGAGGGCAGTTTTCAAAGCTCAGCTGACTCCAAGGGCTCAAAGGGAGCTCCCTGTAGACCCCGAAGGACTACAGAGAGGTCCCTCGAGGGGACGAGGCATGGTCTGGAGGGATTCAACCTCCTAGTGCCTCTCAGAAACCTGATGATCAAGTCATGCTTCCCCATGTACTTACCATCTACTGCATCGTGATGAGCCGAAATAGCGGCTACATACACGTTCAAGGTGGAGGGGGACAGCCGCCCCTCCATCCTCTCCTACAGGAAGGAAATCACAGATCCGACTATGCATCTCAGGGGGTCTTTGCGTCGGAAAGTACACCACTTAGTGAACAGATGCCACTTCAAGGCATACAGGCGCCTCGTAGAGGGAGCCCTAGCCTGAGTGATTGTGTCTACCACCACGGGTGGTAGTCCACTTAGGTCTTCCACGTCCCATCCAAGGGCCAGACATGGAGATTCCAGAGGTCTGGTCGCGGGTGCCAGATGGTGCCCCGTCCCTGAGAAAGGTCTTTCCTCAGGGTAAATCGCCGGGGGGGGGAATTGTCGCAAGGAGCGTGAGATCCGAGAACCATGTCTGGGTGGGCCAGTAGGGTGCTACTAGGACGATCTGCTCCTCGTCCTCCCTGACCTTGCACAGGGTCTGTGCAAGTAGGCTCACTGGGGGAAACGCGTATTTGCGTAGTATTCAGCACATCTGTACCGAGGGGTGCCTCGTATACATCTATATCGAGGGGTGCCTCGGGACTTGTCTTAAGATGGCGCCGAGTATGGCTGCTGCGTTGCGAGCTCCGAAACAACATTGTAGATTTTTGTTTGTTTTGTTTACAATTCTTATGTTTTTGTCTTGGATATTGTCTGCCTTATTGTCTACGACAGACAAACACTTTTGGACATTGGTTCTGCAATTACACACCATAAAACTGACTTCAAATTCCTCAATGCCGACCCGCTGTTTACAAACAGGCCAGAGGAGCCCTTTATCTGGGCAGCCCAGCCACGGAAACACAAAAGGAAAAGGGGAAACAGAGCCGGCGTTCTCATCAGAGTAAGACGTCACACAAATCGACCCCCGCTACCCAGTATTCTACTGGCAAATGTTCAGTCTCTGGACAACAATCTCTGTGAGCTGAGAGCACGGATCTCTTTCCAATGAGAGATGAGGGACTGCTGCATGATCTGCCTTACAGAAACTTGGATGTCTGCAGAGATTCCAGACTCAGCCATTGAACCCACAGGGTTCTCTGTGCACCGAGCGAACAGAATGAAAGACCTCTCAGGTAAAAGCAGAGGTGGTGGTGTATGTTTTATGATCAACAAAGCCTGGTGTGATCAGAGGAACGTACATTCTATCAAGTCTTTCTGCTCTCCTGATCTGGAATTTCTCATGCTTCTGTGTCGACCATTCTGGCTACCGAGGGGATTCACAGCGGTCATTATCACTGCTGCGTACATCCCGCCACAAGCCGACACAGACCAGGCACTCAAGGAACTGTATGGAATTATAAGCAAGCAGGAAACCGCACACCCTGAGGCCATGTTCATTGTCACCGGGGAATTTAACAAAGCCAATCTCAAATCAGTCGCACCAAAATACCACCAACACATCAGTTTTAACACATGAGGGGACCGGATTTTGGACCATTGCTACTCTCCCTTCCGGGATGACTACAAATCCCTCCCCCACCACCATTTGGTAAATCGGATCACTCTTCCGTTCTGCTTCTGCCCGCTTACAGGCAGAAACTGAAACAGGAAGCACCCACCCTCAGAACGATCCTGTGCTGGTCAGACCAATCAGACTCTATGCTACAAGACTGTTTTGATCACGTGGACTGGGAGATGTTCCGGTCCGCCTCTGATGATGACATCGAGCTTTATGCTGATAGCGTAATGTGTTTCATCAGAAAGTGCGCAGAGGACGTTCTTCCGACCAAAACAATACGGATCTACCTGAACCAGAAACCTTGGATTAATAGCGATGTTCGTGCTGCACTTGATGCGCAGACCTCCGCTTTTAATTCCAGGAACGCGGAGGAGCATAAACAAGCCAGTTATGCCCTCTGAAAAACTATCAGTACATCAAAATGTCAGTACAGGAACAAGATTGAAGGACAGTTCAACACCACCAATTCTAGAAGCATGTGGCAGGGAATTAACATCATCACAGACTTTAAAGGGAATAAAAACTCTGCCGTGAACACCGCTGCCTCTCTCCCAGATGAGCTAAATACTTTTTATGCTCGTTTCGAGGGAAATAATACCGCCCTCGCGGAGAGAGCTCTCGCGGCCGAAGCAACAGAGGTTAGTTCACTCTCCGTCTCTGTAGCGGATGTAACCGATCCTTCCGACAGGTGAATATCCGTAAAGCCGCGGGTCCAGACGGCATTCCGGGCCACGTCATCAGAGCGTGTGCGAACCAACTGGCTGGTGTTTTTACGGATATTTTCAACCTTTCCCTCTCTTTGTCTGTAGTCCCCACATGCTTTAAAACGTCCACCATTGTGCCTGTTCCAAAGCAATCCAAAATCACTTGCTTAAATGACTGGCGTCCTGTTGCTCTGACCCCCATCATCAGCAAATGCTTTGAGAGACTAATCAGCGATTACATCTGCTCTGTGCTGCCTCCATCACTGGACCCATTGCAGTTTGCTTACCGCAACAACCACTCCACTGATGATGCCATTGCATCTACAATACACACTGCTCTCTCCCACCTGGAAAAAAGAACACTTATGTGAGAATGCTGTTTGTAGACTACAGCTCAGTATTCAACACCATAGTGCCCTCCAAGCTTTATGTGAAACTCCGGGCTCTGGGCTTAAACAGCTCACTGTGCAGCTGGATCCTGGACTTCCTGTCAAGCAGATGCCAGGTGGTCAGAATAGGCAGCAACATCTCCTCATCACTGACCCTCAACACTGGAGCCCCGCAGGGCTGTGTTCTCAGCCCACTACTGTATTCTCTGTACACACATGACTGTGTGGCAACACATAGCTCCAATGCCATCATTAAGTTTGCTGATGATACGACGGTGGTAGGTCTGATCACTGACAATGATGAAACAGCCTACAGAGAGGAGGTGCACACTCTGACACACTGGTGTCAGGAGCACAACCTCTCCCTCAACGTCAGTAAGACAAAGGAGCTTGTGGTGGACTTCAGGAAAAGAGAAAGAGAACACAGCCCCGTCACCATCAATGGAGCACCAGTGGAGAGAGTCAGCAGCTTCAAGTTCCTGGGTTTCCACATCACTGAGGAACTCACATGGTCAGTCCACACTGAGGCCATTGTGAAGAAGGCTCATCAGCACCTCTTCTTCCTGAGACAGCTGTGGAAGTTTGGAATGAACCGCCACATCCTCACACAGTTCTACACCAGCACTGTAGAGAGCATCCTGACTGGCTGCATCTCCGCCTGGTAGGCAAAGCCCTGCAAAGGGTGGTGCGAACTGCCAGACACATCATCGGAGGTGAGCTTACCTCCCTCCAGGACATACTGTATATACCAGGTGGTGTGTGAAAAGCTTGGAGGATCATCAGAGACTCCAACCACCCGAGCCATGGGCTGTTCTCTCTGCTATCATCAGGCAGGCGGTATCGCAGCATCAGGACCTTCACCAGCTGACTACATGACAGCTTCTTCCCCCAAGCAATCAGACTTTGAACTCTTGATCTCTCACGATCAAAACTCATCAGCACTGCACTTTATTAATCTTATTATCTCACACCGGACTGTCATAAATTATATTCTCTCTTAACAACACACTGGCAACTTACTATCAACAGACAGCCTGAATGTCAATACAGTACAATACAACCTACTGTATATTTTATATATACTATATATACTATTTTTTTTTATTGTATAATGTGTATTCTATATTGTGTGTATTGTATACTGTACATTGTATGTTATTATTTGTATATTGTGTTGTGTGTAATTATGTGTATATTAGATTTTAAATTGTGTAGTGTAAATCTGATGTTTATTGTAAATTGGTATATGTCTCATCACTGTCACGACTACTATGTTGCTCGGAACTGAACCCAAGAATTTCACACACTATTGCAATTGTGTGTATGGTTGTGTGACAATAAACGTGATTTGATTTGATTTGATTCAGGGCGTACCAAAGCGGGCAGTGGGAGGATTCCCAGGAAGCAAACAGGTCTACCTGTGCTCGACCAAATCAAATCCAAATCAGCTGGACCACCTGAGGGTGGAGTCTCCACTCTCCCCTGAGGGTAACCTGACATGACAGCGCATCCGCTGCGGTGTTGAGGTCGCCCAGGATGTGAGTGGCTTGTAGCGACTTGAGGCACTGCTGACTCCAGAGGAGGAGACGGCGGGCAAATTGTGACATGCAACGAGAGTGTAGACCGCCTTGATGGTTGATGTACGCTACCGTCGCTGTGTTGTCTGTCCGGACCAACACGTGCTTGCCCTGGATCAACGGCCGAAACCTCCGCAGGGCGAGCAGTACTGCCAACAACTCTAGGCAGTTGATGTGCCAACGCAGCCACAGGCCAGTCCAGGAGCCAGCGGCTGTGTGTCCGTTGCATTCGGCGCCCCAGCCCGTCTTGGAGGCATCTGTTGTAACCACGATGCACCTGGAGACCTGCTCTAGGGGAACCCCTGCCCGCAGAAATGCAAGGTCGGTCCAAGGACTGAAGAGGCAGCGACAGATCAGCATGATGGTCACGTGATGTGTCCTGCGGTACCATGCCCATCTCGGGACTCGAGTCTGAAGCTAGTGCTGAAGCGGTCTCATATGCATCAACTCAAGCGGTGTGGCCGCCGCTGAGGATGCCATATGCCCCAGGAGCCTCTGAAAAAGTTTTAGTGGAACCGCTGTCCTCCGTCTGAACTCCTTCAGACAGTTCAGCACCGACTGTGTACGCTCATTTGTGAGGCACGCCGTCATCGAGACTGAGTCTAACGCCAAACCAAGAAAAGAGATGCTCTGAACCGGGGAGAGCTTGCTCTTTTCCTAGTTGACCTGAAGCCCCAGTCGGCTGAGGTGCCGGAGCACAAGGTCCCTGTGTGCGCACAGCAACTCTCGAGAGTGAGCTAGGATTAGCCAGTCGTTGAGATAGTTGGGGATGCGGATGCCCACTTCCCTTAGCGGGGCAAGGGCTGCCTCTGCGACCTTCGTGAAGACGTGAGGGGACAAGGACAGGCCGAAGGGGAGGACTTTGTACTGGTACGCCTGGCCTTCGAAGGCAAACCGCAGGAAGGGTCTGTGTCGAGGTGAGACCAAGACGTGGAAGTACGCATCCTTCAGGTCTACCGCCGCGAACCAATCTCGATGCCAGACGCTCGCTAGAATACATTTTTGCGTCAGTGCAAAGTCCGGTTCGGTATTCGCAGGTCCAGGATTGGACGTAACCTTCCGCGTTTCTTCGGTACGATGAAGGGCTGTAGAACCCTTTCTTCACCTCGGCAGGAGGGACAGGCTCTATTGCATCCTTGCGCAGAAGGGTTGTGATCTTCGCACGCAAGGTAGCGGCGTTCTCGCCCTTCACCGAGGTGAAGCGGATGTCGCTGAACCTGGGAAAGTGCCTGGCGAACTGAATCGTGTAGCCAAGTCGGACAGTCCGGGTCAGCCATCGCAACGGGTTGGAAAGCGCGAGCCATGAATCATGCATGTCTGTGTGCATGTATGTCTGTTTGTGTGTGCACATGTACAGCATGTGTGTGTTTACATAAATTTACAGTGAGTGGATTATCTCCCTGCTTGTGCTTGGATGAATTGAGTATCCTTTATCACTTGTGCATCTGTAATGCTATTGCACTGTGTCTGTGTTTAATTGTGTACAGTACATAAAGAACATAAAAGAGACGTTTGCTTAGCGGCGTCTTTTTCAAGACGGCGTTCAGCAAATCTTTCCACCTTGTGAGCGATGTATCTCTCTGTCAGTTGGGAACATGTGCTGTTTTCCATATACACCCAAAGCCGATCCCCTCTCCTCCCGCACGGCAGCTGCAGAGAGACACATGAGGGAGGCGCGCAACGATGAGGTAGAGCACGGAGATTTGAAGAGGATTTATTGGTGGCCCAGCCTTGCGTGCCTCTCTCCTCCAGCCAGGGCTGGGAGCACGCTGACACAGTGTTCACTGAGATTGATTGTGAGCACATGAAATCTTGAAACGCTTCACTTTCGTTTCAGTTTGAATAAACAACTACACTCCGCTGCATCCATAGTAATGCAGCTCACTCATCTGCCATCACCTCAATACATGTCCTCAATGCCATGGTGGTTTATTAGAGTGCATGCTCATTAGCTGATACAGTAACACACATAAAAGTACCAACATAGGAACGTAATACATTTTAAAATGCATTTTACTTAATTAATATTATTGTTTTAGTAATAAATGTGTAATCCAATTAACTTAATTTTATTCAGGTCTGTAACTGTAATTAGATTGCATAATTTTGCTAAGTAACGAGTTACATTACTGCGTTACCGCAAAATGTAATCAGATTACAGTAACACTTTACTTTGTAATGCGTTACACCCAACACTGGTGATTTATTGGAACACAGTCCGAGTTCGTATCTAACAGGAAATGCTCAAGGAACACAAATATCCTTGTGACAAAATAGCATGGCGTTGATCACAGCAGAGTTTGTCTTTGGAAGAAACGGCAACAAAACTACATCTGGTAAGAAACCTATTTGAGTCAAAAGATTAGAGTCTCTATTTTCATCCGAAATGGAATTTTTAAATTTGAGCAATTTATCACAAAACACCACGCTGCTCAACACAATGTACACTAATGTGTACTTTAGTGTATTTCTTCCTCAGAAATCCTATATTTAGTGTGCATACTGGGCAGTAATGTCAAGATGGTGCCACGGATGGCCACCTCGGTGTGGAGCTTTCCAATTCTTTTGTTGTTTTTGTTTGTTTGTCCTGTGTTTAGTCTTTTTTTTCCAATCAGTTTTACCAGGGACGAACTGCTGAACATTCATTAGCACATACCAGACAATCTTTTCCTGGTTTTGCACTATTCTGGCATTTTGCTGGACATTTTAGTCAGAGGCGCAGCTGTGTTGTTAAAGTGCGCTATGAGACACAAGTGAGGGAAGCGAGCCGGCATGCTGGTCAAGCTCCAACAGCGTGGCTTTCGAACAGTGCTACCGAGTATTCATCTAACGAATCTCCGCTCTCTCCCTAACAAAACGGACAAACTACATCTCCTCACCCATACAAACAATGACTTCAAGGACTTCAAACTCTGCTGCCTTGTGCTTCAGAGAAACCTGGCTGTGTGAAGGCATTCCAGACAGCACATTACATCTGCCGGGCTTCCAGCTGTTCAGAGCGGATAGATCGGGGAAAACAAGAGGCAGTGGAACATGCTTTTACATCAGTGAAAGTTGGTGTACACCAACGTTAAAGAAGATATGTTGTCCTAATTTGGAAGCCCTTTCTACTCACCGCAGTAGTTTTCCTCGTTTATTCTGGTGAGTGTGTACCTCCCTCCACAAGCGTGCGTGAACACAGTGCTGCAACACCTGGCTGATCAGATCACAGACATGGAGCAACAATACCTGGACTCACTTATTATTATTCTCTGTGATTTTAACAAAGCCAACCTCACCTGTGAACTGCCAAAATACAGACAGCACATTACATGCCCCACCAGAGACCAGAAATATTCTGGATCACTGCTACACAACATTAAAGGATGCATATAGCTCTGTCTCTAGAGCAGCTTTATCACTTTCTGGTTCATCTTCTTCCAATCTACAGGCAGAAAATTATATCAGTTAAACCTGTAGTAAAGACTGTAAAAAGATGGAGAACAGGTCTGGACGTTGCAGAAATGAGGAAGTGGGGTTTAGGTAATGTCACACTTCTTTATTCACTCACAATGTAGTCTGTATAGTTTTTTTAAACACACTCGTGCTGCTTCAGCAGTGTAGCACTCTCTCTCTCTCACTCTGGGCTCTGGTGTGGGCTCCTCTTATTGCTCTTCCCGAATTATTGCAACAAGAAACAGCTGTTAGACTTTATTATAACCCAGGGATGAATCCTTTCCACTTCCCCTCTCCCTAGACAGCCGCTTAACCACGCCCTCGCCACACACCCCCACCACCTGACTCAAGCCAGGGAGCCATCTGGCCTGTCCAACACCCCCCCCCACTTTCTGGAGAGGAAATCCACGACAACCATCTGCACCCCTGGTCTGTGGACCACCTCGAACTTAAAAGTCTGTTACGCCAGATACCAATTGGTGATATGCGCGTTAGTATCCTTCATGCGGTGGAGCCATTGGAGAGGGGCGTGATCTGAACAGAGGGTGAAGGCCTGCCCCAACAGGTAGTAGTGGAGAGTGGGTACTGCCCACTTAATGGCCAAACATTCCTTCTCTATGATGCTGTACTTAGTCTCTCTCAAAGAGGGCTTCCGACTAATATACAGCACTGGCCATTCCTCCCCCTCCACCACCTACGAGAGCACCACCCAAACCCCCTGTCTGAAGCATCCGTCTGTAAAACAAAAGGGAGAGAGAAGTCAGGTGTAGTATGTAAAAGCGGCCCGTCACAAAGTACAGCTTTCACCTGCATAAATGCTTGTTGACACTGCTCCATCCACTGGACCGGATCTGGTGCTGCCTTTTTAGTAAGATCAGTCAGCGGACTGGTGACGGCCAAATAGTTAGGTACAAACCTACGATAATAGCCAGCCAGCCCCAGCAACTGTCTTACCTCCTTTTTGGTCTTAGGTCTCGGGGAGGCTGCAATCACTGTGGTTTTATCAATTTGGGGCACACCTGCCCATGGCCCAAGTGGAAGCCCAGATACCGTACCTCCACCTGCCCAATTGCACACTACTTCAGGTTTGCCATGAGCCCCGCCCATCTCAACGATCTCAGGACAGCCCGCAGATGTTGCAGGTGCCGCTGCCAATCATTACTGCAAATAATGATATCATCTAAATAGGCAGCGTCATAAGCATCGTGCGTTCTGAGGATTCGGTCCATGAGCCGCTGGAACATAGCCGGGGCCCCAAACAAACTGAATGGAAGCATCACGAATTGGTGTAAGCTGAACAGTGTGGAGAAGGCCATTTTCTCATGGGATATTGGGGTTAAGGGGATTTGCCAATAGCCCTTTGTCAAATCCAGTGTCTTTCGATAATCCATGCAGAACCGGACAGACCCATCACTCTTAGGAACCAGCAGTTGGATTCTTCTATTACTCCCATCTCAAGCATTGCATCCAATTCTTCTCGTACCACTTTTTTCTTGTGCTGGGGAAGTCAGTAGGGACGAGTACATACAACTACCCAGGGTGTAGTCTCGGTATGGTGCTGTATGAGGTTTGTATGACCAGGTAGAGGCGATAACACGTCCGCAAATACTTTCTGCAACTTGGCCATGTCTGTGAGCTGAGACAATAAGAGGTGGTCTCCACAAGTGACCGAGGTGAGATGATTGGCTTTTAAGTTCACTTCCGGCCCGAGCACCACCCATGCCAATGTCACAGGGACCGCCTCCCTCCATAATTTCAGGATGTTGAGATGATATATTTGATGTGTGTCCCCTCTATCTGTTCGTTTTACCTCATAATCTCCCACATGTTGTGTGACCTCAATGGACCCTTGCCACTTGCCGAGTAATTTGGAGTTCGAGGTGCAAATTCCCTTAGCCGAGCTCCCCTATCATACAGCCGGCTTTGGCATTCTGGTGCTTGGAGCAAATTCTCCTGTGTTAGCTGACCTAAAGTGTGGAGTTTTGCTCTAAGATTAAGAACATACTGAATTTCATTTTTACTCTTTGAAGGTCCCTCCTCCCAAGCTTCCCACATGACGTAGAACATGCTGTGAGGTCGACGACCATACAGTAGCTCGAATGGGGAAAACCCTGTGGAGGCTTGTGGAACCTCTCAAACTGCAAATAATTGCAGATCGAGCCACTTATCCCAATTCCTAGCATCCTCGTGCATGAACTTACAAATCATATTTTTCAGGGTTTTATTAAATCGTTGCACCAACCCGTCTGTTTGTGGGTGGTAAACACTGGTGCAAATCTATTTAATACCCAATCATTTCTATTGTTTGCGTAGTGTACGTGACATGAAAGTTGTGCCTTGATCAGTGAGGATTTCTTTCGGAATCCCCACTCAGGAGATAATTCTGAAGAGTGCCTCTGCAACGATGTTGCGCGAAGGCACTGTTTCCAGATATCGTGTTGCATAATCCATCAGAACTAGCACAAAACGATGTCCGCCTGCTGTCCGTTCCAATGGCCCGACGAGGTCCATGCCAATTCTCTTGAAGGAGACCTCGATTAACAGCTGGTGAATTCACTAACTGGCATTCACGGCATGCTGCACACCACCTGCGCACATCCCCTTGAATGCCCAGCCAATAGAAATGGGCCATTAGACAGTTTAGTTTTTTTTATTGCCCTAAGTGGCCTGCCATTGGATTATGATGAGCCATCTGAAATAGCATTTGATGCATGCAGGTGTTGGGCTACGAGTTGGGCTTCCCCGGCCAACAGTGGCAGGAGGTGGGCCGCCCGCTGTGACCATTTCCAGACCTCCGTCGCCTGCTTAAACAATTCAAGGAATGCCTCAGTTTCATCTTGCGGGCCCATATTCATAAGGGTGACCGGAGCCATGGAAATGGCTGGCTCCAGGGTTGTGGCTGGGCCCCTGGTGTAGCAAGCCACGGAATGCCTGCCGATCCTCCGCTTGAGCTTGGAGAATCACCTGTAACCATTAATCTTGCTCTTGACGTAGCTTAAGCAAGGCCTGATGTTGTGCCTGATGCATGCTGGTGAGGGATTTGATTATTTCAGCCAATGGCAAGGACTCCATGACAGCGCACTAGCTTCCTCCCAGGTTTTGGCACCATTGAAACAGGTCTGGACGTTGCAGAAATGAGGAAGCGAGGTTCAGGTAACATCACACTTCTTTATTCACTCACAATATAGTCTTGTGGCAGCGGGGGCATGGTCAAGCATCTCTCCGGAGAGAGAAAGCGGTAAGGGCGCTTACACCTGAGCTAAATTATGTAACACCTATATCTAACACCTGTCTCTAATTTCAGTGAGCACGGGGAGAGCGGCATAAATAGAGTGACACAACACTCAGTCGAGAGAGAGACTGGATACGACAGAGCCGAGCCAGAGCAAGGATTTTCTAATAGTGAGAGTTTATTTGTGGAAGCAGTGTGTGTTAGTGTTTAGTTAGTGCACAAAGGTAAACTGTAAAGTGGTGTCGAGGAAGAGGGGAAATAAAGCCTCACCTAAAGAAGGAAAACTGCTTCTCGCGTCATCTTTTACACTGGTGCCGAAACCCGGGATTGAAGTTTGGGTCGAAGATGGATGGAGGTCGTCCCGTAGAGTCCTCCCAGTTGGCGGAGATCCTCCAAGCCCTCGCCAGCCTACATCAGAACCACCAACAAATGCTGCTTGAGCTCCGACAAGATCAAGACCGCCGGTTTGTTGAGCTCATGCATGCTCAAGCCGAGGACTGGCAGGTGATCCAGAGCCTCCTCAGCCAGGGGGCATCCTCAGCCGTGACCCCGGACACACCCACGCCGTTACCCCCGCCAGCATTACAGAAAATGGGGGCGGCGGACAACCCCGAGGCCTTCCTGGATTTGTTTGAGCGGACCGCCGAGATCTGGGGCTGGCCGCTCAGCCAATGGGCAGCCCGATTGATCCCACTATTGTCCGGGGAAGCCCAGCTCGTGGCTCAACAACTGCCAGTGTCGAGCCTCCTGGCCTACGGAGATCTAAAAAAAGCCATCTTGCAACGGGTTGGTCGCATTCCGGAGGAAAGTCGTTAACTCTTCCGGAGCTTGAAGTTGGAAAGCTCCAACCGCCTGTTTGCCTTTGCCCAGCAGCTCCGTGACGCCTGCCGAAGATGGCTGCTAGTGGGGGATCGCGACGTCCAGGGAATTATCGACCAGGTGGAACTGGAACAGTTCACGGTTCGACTGCCAAAAGGGACGGCAGAGTGGGTCCAGTGCCACTGCCCGGCGTCGTTGGAGGAAGCTATCCGACTTGCGGAGGACCACATGGCGGCGATCCCAAGGGCGGAAGATCCCTCCCACGTTTTCTCTCCTCCCTCTATTTCTTCCCCCTCCCCTCTCTCTCGTGTCCGCTCTCTCTCCAGGTCCCGTTCCTGCCCCACGCAGACGAGGAGGAACCCTGAGACCAGTTCCCCGGGTGTGGGAGGCGACACCTTTCCCTACTCCAATGCCCCACCACTCTCCCCCTCAGGGGGGGCGCCCGCCGATGCAAGTGCGGGCATAGCACCTGGGCCGGCCTGCTGGAGGTGCGGAGACCCGAGCCACTTCCGAGATCAGCGCCCTCTGATGGAGCTGGGGACGGTGGTGCGGGTCTCTGACCTCCCACAGGCTGCCCCCGACTGGGACGGAGCGTACCGGATACCGGTAGGTGTCAAGGGGGTACTCACCAAGCGTTGGTGGATACCGGATGTAATCAAACCACTATCCACCAACGCCTGGTTCAACCCGAGGCATTGCTCACATCCAAAACGGTGAAGGTGAAGTGTGTACACGGTGATATTCACAAGTATCCGGTGGTGACCCTGACAATTAAATTTCGGGGGAAAAAGCATAGAGTGGAGGCTGCGGTTAGTTTCCGCCTCACCCTTTCGCTGATTTTGGGGACTGATTGGCCTGATTTTAGAGTTTTATTAAAGGGAATTTGTGCGGATGGGTCCTGTGTGAAAATAGGGAGATGTGTGATGTGCGATGCTCTGGCAGGGGAGGCGGAGCTGGGGCTGTCCTCGACAGCTCCACGTCATGATGACGAGAGAGGGGGAGAGGCTGCAGCCCCTCCCCTTCTCAGGGAATTCCCTGACGGGGATTTCCCTTTGGAGCAGTCGCGAGACGAAACCCTCAAACACGCCTTTGACCAAGTGAGAGTCATCGATGGTCAACGACTCCAGCCTGACATCGCACTTTCATACCCCTATTTTGCAATTATAAATGAGCGGTTGTATCGAGTGACACAGGACACTCGGACCAAAGAGGATACAACCCAACTTTTGATCCCAAGGAGCCATCAGGAAATGGTATTCCAGGCGGTTCATTATAATCCCATGGCAGGTCATCTAGGAGAAAGGAAAACACTGAACCGTCTAATAGCCCATTTCTATTGGCCGGGCATTGGCGGCGATGTTTGCAGGTGGTGTGCGGCATGCCGCAAATGCCAGCTGGTTAACCCACCGGCCACCCCAAAAGCGCCATTGCGCCCTCTCCCTCTGATCGAGGTCCCCTTTGAGAGAATTGGAATGGACCTCGTCGGGCCACTAGAACGGTCAGCACGCGGACATCGCTTTGTATTGGTCCTAGTGGACTATGCAACGCGATATCCAGAAGCAGTGCCTCTTCGCAACATCTCAGCATGCAGTGTTGCGGAGGCACTCTTCAAAATAATCTCCCGGGTGGGGATTCTGAAAGAAATCCTCACCGATCAAGGAACAACATTTATGTCACGAACACTACGCGAACTGTACGAGTTATTAAATATTAAATCGATTCGCAACAGTGTATACCATCCTCAAATGGATGGCCTGGTGGAACTATTTAATAAAACCCTCAAAAACATGATTCATAAGTTCGTGCATGATGATTCTAGAAACTGGGATAAATGGCTCGACCCCCTGTTATTTGCAGTACGAGAGGTCCCGCAAGCCTCCACTGGCTTCTCCCCATTCGAGCTGCTGTATGGGCGATGCCCACGTGGCGTGCTTGATGTAATGCGAGAGGCCTGGGAGGAAGGACCTTCAAACAGTAAAAATGAAATTCAGTACGTTCTTGATCTTAGAGCAAAACTCCACACCTTGGGGCAACTAACACAGGAGAATTTGCTCCAAGCTCAAGAACGACAGCGCCGACTGTATGACAGTGGAACTCATCTAAGGGATTTTGCACCGGGAGATAAAGTGCTTGTATTGCTTCCCACATCGAGCTCTAAATTACTCGCCAAGTGGCAAGGACCCTTTGAGGTCACACGACGAGTGGGAGATCTCGATTATGAGGTTAAACGAACCGATAGAGGGGACGCACGTCAAATATACTACCTCAATCTCCTAAAATTGTGGAGGGAGGCGGTCCCCGTGATGTTGGCTACGGTGGTTCCCGAGAAGGCGGAGCTCGGACCGGAGGTGAGTTCAAAACATAAACAGTTCACCCCGGTCACTTGCGGAGACCACCTCTCACCGAGCCAACTCGCGGAGGTTGCTAAGTTGCAACAGGAGTTTGCAGATGTGTTCTCCCCTCTACCAGGACGTACAAACCTCATCCATCACCACATCGAGACCGAGCCGGGGGTGGTGGTACGTAGCCACCCCTACGTACGATCGGTTGGGCACTGCTCGTTTTTATTCGACATTGGATTTGACGAAGGGTTATTGGCAGATCCCCTTGACACCAATTTCCCGTGAGAAAACCGCCTTCTCCACACCGTTTGGATTACACCAATTTGTGACACTTCCGTTCGGTTTGTTTGGAGCCCCGGCTACGTTTCAGCGTCTCATGGACCGAATCCTCAGGCCACATTCAGCTTACGCCACTGCCTATTTAGACGACATCATCATTTATAGCAATGATTGGCAGCGGCATATGCAACATCTGAGGGCGGTTCTGAGATCGCTGCGCCGAGCGGGACTCACAGCGAACCCGAAGAAGTGCGCGATTGGACAGGTGGAGGTACGGTATCTGGGGTTCCACTTGGGCCACGGGCAGGTGCGTCCCCAAATTGACAAGACAGCGGCGATTGCGACCTGCCCGAGACCCAAGACCAAAAAGGGAGTGAGACAGTTCCTGGGGCTGGCTGGCTATTATAGAAGGTTCGTGCCTAATTATTCGGACGTCACCAGCCCGCTGACTGATCTCACTAAAAAGGGAGCTCCAGATCCGGTCCAGTGGACGGAGCAGTGTCAACGGGTGTTCACGCAAGTTAAAGCCGCACTTTGCGGGGGGCCACTGTTACATTCACCTGACTTCTCTCTCCCTTTTGTTTTACAGACAGATGCTTCAGACAGGGGGCTGGGGGCCGTATTCTCGCAGGTGGTGGAGGGGGAGGAGCGCCCGGTGCTGTACATTAGCCGTAAGCTCTCGTTAAGGGAAACTAAGTACAGCACCGTGGAAAAGGAGTGTCTCGCCATCAAGTGGGCGGTCCTCACTCTCCAATACTACCTGCTGGGGCGGGCCTTCACCCTCTGCTCGGATCATGCCCCACTCCAGTTGCTCCACCGCATGAAAGATACTAACGCCCGGATCACCCGTTGGTATCTGGCTCTTCAGCCGTTTAAGTTCAAGGTGGTCCACAGACCGGGGGCGCAGATGGCTGTTGCCAACTTCCTTTCCAGGAATGGGGGGTAGTGGTAGGCAGGCCGGATGCCGCCCCGGCCTGAGTCGGGCGGTGGGGATATGTGGCAGCAGGGGCGTGGTCAAGCATCTCTCCGGAGAGAGAAAGCAGTAAGGGCACTTACACCTGAGCTAAATTATGTCTAACACCTGTCTCTAATTTCAGTGAGCACGGGGAGAGCGGCATAAATAGAGCGACACAACACTCAGTCGAGAGAGAGACTGGATACGACAGAGCCGAGCCAGAGCAAGGATTTTCTAATAGTGAGAGTTTATTTGTGGAAGCAGTGTGTGTTAGTGTTTAGTTAGTGCACAAAGGTAAACTGTAAAGTGGTGTCGAGGAAGAGGGGAAATAAAGCCTCACCTAAAGAAGGAAAACTGCTTCTCGCGTTATCTTTTACAAGTCTGTATATTTTTTAAACACACTTACACACACACACATGCTGCTTTAGCTGTGAAGCACTCTCTCTCTCTCTCTCTCTCTCTCTGGGCTCTGGTGTGGGCTCCTCTTATCGCTCTTCACGAATACTGCAACAAGAAACAGCTGTTAGACTTAATTATCACCCAGGGATGAATCCTTACCGCTTCCCTCTCCCTGGACAGACGCTCAACCACGCCCTCACCACAGATGGACCAATGAAGCAGAGCTGGAACTACAAGCCTACTTTGACCGCACTGATTGGAGTGTTTTTGAAGCTGCAGACACCAATCTGGACAAGCTCACAGATACTGTAAAATCATACATCAGTTTCTGATGTAGGATATGTGCATTCCTACTAGGACTTATTTAAAGTTCAACCAAAAAAGTTTTTTTTTTTTTTTTTGGACTCAAGATGGCGCCGAGTATGGCTGCTTCGTTGCGAGCTCCAACACAACATAGTAGTGTTTTGTTTGTTTTCTTCACAATTCTTATGTTTTTTGTATTGGATGTTGTCTGCCTTATTGTCTACGACAGACAAACACTTTTGGACATTGGTTCAGCAATTTCACACCGTAAACCGGACTTCAAATTTCTCAATGCCGACCCGCTGTTTACAAACACGCAAGCGGAGCCCTTTGTCTGGGCACCATGGCCGCGGAAACGCAAAAGGAAAAGGGGAAACAGAGCCGGCGTTCTCATCAGAGTAAGATGCCACGCAAATCGACCCACGCTACCCACTATTCTACTGGCAAATGTTCAGTCTCTGGATAACAAGCTCTGCGAGCTGAAAGCGTGGATCTCTTTCCAACGAGATACATGGGACTGCTGCATTATCTGCCTTACGGAAACTTGGATGTCTGCGGAGATTCCAGACTCAGCCATTGAACCCACGGTGTTCTCTGTGCACCGAGCAGACAGAGTGAAAGACCTCTCAAGTAAAAGCAGAGGAGGTGGTGTATGTTTTATGATCAACAAATCCTGGTGTGATCAGAGGAATGTACATTCTATCAAGTCTTTCTGCTCTCCTGATCTGGAATTTCTCATGCTTCTGTGTCGACCATTCTGGCTACCGAGGGAATTCACAGCGGTCATTATCACGGCTGTGTACATTCCCCCACAAGCCGACACAGACCGGGCACTCAAGGAACTGTATGGGAGTATAAGTGAGCAGGAAACCGCGCACCCTGAGGCCGCGTTCATTGTGAACGGGGACTTTAATAAAGACAGTTTAAAATCAGTCGCACCAAAATACCACCAGCACATTAGTTAACACACGAGGGGACCGGGTTTTGGACCATTGCTACTCTCCCTTCCGGGATGGCTACAAATCCCTCCCCCGCCCACCATTTGGCAAATCGGACCACTCTTCCATTCTGCTTCTGCCCGCTTACAGGCAGAAACTGAAACAGGAAGCACCCACCCTCAGAACGATCCAGTGTTGGTTGGACCAATCAGATTCCATGCTACAAGATTGTTTTGATCACACGGACTGGGAGATGTTCCGGTCCACCTCTGATGACGACATCGAGCTTTATGCTGATAGCGTAATGTGTTTCATCAAAAAGTGCATGGAGGATGTCGTTCCGACCAGAACAATACGGATCTATCCGAATCAGAAACCATGGATAAATAACGATGTTCTCGCGGCACTTAATGTGCAGAATTAATGTTAATTCTGGGAACGCGTAGCCAGTTATGCCCTCCGAAAAACTATCAGAACCGCAAAACGCCAGTACAGGAGCAAGACTGAAGGACAGTTTAACACCACCAACTCTAGAAGCATGTGGCAGGGAATTAACATCATCACGGACTTTAAAGGGAATAAAAACTCCGCCATGAACACCGCTGCCTCTCTCCCGGATGAGCTAAATACTTTTTATGCTTGTTTTGAGGGAAATAACACCGCCCTCGCGGAGAGAGCTCTCGCGGCTGAAGCTACAGAGGTTAGTTCACTCTCCATCTCTGTAGCGGATGTAACCCGATCCTTCCAACAGGAGAATATCCGCAAAGCCGCGGGCCCAGATGGCATTCCGGGCCACGTCATCAGAGTGTGCGCGAACCAACTGGCTGGTGTTTTTACGGACATTTTCAACCTTTCCCTCTCTTTGTCTGTAGTCCCCACATGCTTTAAAACATCCACCATTGTGCCTGTTCCAAAGCAATCAAAAATAACTTGCTTAAATGACTGGCGTCCTGTTGCTCTGACCCCCATCATCAGCAAATGCTTTGAAAGACTATTCAGAGATTACATCTGCTCTGCTCTGTGCTGCCTCTCTCTCTTGACCCGTTGCAGTTTGCTTACCGCAACAACCGCTCCACTGATGATGCCATTGCATCTACAATACACACTGCTCTCTCCCACCTGGAAAAAAAGAACACTTATGTGAGAATGCTGTTTGTAGACTACAGCTCAGCATTCAACACCATAGTGCCCTCCAAGCTTGATGAGAAACTCAGGGCTCTGGGCTTAAACAGCTCGCTGTGCAGCTGGATCCTGGACTTCCTGTCAAGCAGATGCCAGGTGGTTAGAATAGGCAGCAACATCTCCTCATCACTGACCCTCAACACTGGAGCCCCACAGGGCTGTGTTCTCAGCCCACTACTGTATTCCTTGTACACACATGACTGTGTGGCAACACATAGCTCCAATGCCATCATTAAGTTTGCTGATGACACGACGGTGGTAGGTCTGATCACTGACAATGATGAAACAGCCTACAGAGAGGAGGTGCACACTCTGACACACTGGTGTCAGGAGCACAACCTCTCCCTCAACGTCAGTAAGACAAAGGAGCTTGTGGTGGACTTCAGAAGAAAAGACAGAGAACACAGTCCCATCACCATCAATGGAGCACCAGTGGAGAGAGTCAGCAGCTTCAAGTTCCTGGGTGTCCACATCACTGAGGAACTCACATGGTCCATCCACACTGAAGTCATTGTGAAGAAGGCTCATCAGCGCCTCTTCTTCCTGAGATGGCTGAAGAAGTTTGGAATGAACCGTCACATCCTCACACGGTTCTACACCAGCACTGTAGAGAACATCCTGACTGGCTGCATCTCCGCCTGGTACGGCACTAGCACCGCCCACAACCGCAAAGCACTGCAAAGGGTGGTGTGAACTGCCAGACACATCATCGGAGGTGAGCTTCCCTCCCTCCAGGAAGTATATACCAGGCGGTGTGTGAAAAAAGCTCGGAGGATCATCAGAGACTCCAGCCACCCGAGCCATGGGCTGTTCTCACTGCTACCATCAGGTAGGTGGTATCGCAGCATCAGGACCCGCACCAGCCGACTCCATGACAGCTTCTTCCCCCAAGCAATCAGACTTCTGAACTCTTGATCTCCCATGATCAAAATACATCAGCACTGCACTTTATTACCCTTACTCTTATATCTCACACCGGACTGTCATAAATTATATTATTATTATATTATATTCTCTCTTAACAACTGACTATCAACCGACAGCCTGAATGTCAACACAGTACAATACTGTACATTCTGTATATACTATATATACTTTTTTATATATTTTTATTTTTTATTTTTATTGAATAATGTGTATCTATATAGTGCGTATTGTATACTGTACAGTGTATGTTATTATTTGTATATTGTTGAGTGTAATTATGTGTATATCAGATGTTTAAATTGTGCTGTGTTAATTTGATATTATTGTAAATCGGTACTGTCTCATCACTGTCACGACTGCTATGTTGATCGGAACTGCACCCAAGAATTTCACACACCATTGCACTTGTGTATATTTTTTTGATTTGACAACGACAAACCATGATTAATAGCAAAACTCAGACAGCTTCATCATGCCAAAGAGGATGCTTACAGAAGCGAGGATAAAATCTTGTATAATCAGGCCCAAAACACAATGACTAAGGAAATTAAAGTGGCTAAAAGAAGCTACTCAGAATGGCTGAAAACACGTTTCAGCCAACAACCCTTCATCAGTGTGGAGAAGCCGGGAAGACATTACTAACTTCAAGACACCATCCCCAACACTGTAGGGAATCAATTACTGGCTGACAACCTGAATGTGTTTTACTGTAGATTTGAAAAGCCTAGTCTCACACATCACACCCACTCTGAACTTCACTTCACACAAATAACAACACTTCCTCCAAGATGATGATGAGTCTGCATACAGAAAGGAAGTCGAACGGCTGGCTCACTGGTGCAGTCATGACAACCTCGAGCTCAACACACTCAAAACAGTGGAGATGATTGTGGACTTTAGGAGGAACACCCCAACACTGGCCCCACTCACCTTTCTAAACAGCACTGTGGCAGCAGTGGAGTCATTCAGGTTCCTGGGCACTACCATCTCACAGGACCTGAAGTGGGAGACCCACACTGACTCATTGTGAAAAAGGCCCAGCAGAGGTTGTACTTGCTTCGCCAGTTGAGGAAGTTCAACCTGCCACAGGCACTGCTAATCCTGTTCTATTCAGCAGTCACTGAGTCTGTCCTCTGTACTTTCAATAACTGTCTGGTTTGGTTCAGCTACGAAATCGGATATCTGAAGACTACAAAGGACAGTTCGGACTGCTGAGCGGATTATTGGTTGGCCCTTGCCCTCCATTCAAGAACTGTACAATTCCAGAGTGAGGAAAAGATTACTCTGAACCCCACTCACCCTGCCCACTACCTTTTTGAACTGTTGCCTTCTGGCTGGCGCTACAGAGCTCTGAAAACCAAAACCATCAGGCACAAGAACAGTTTTTTCCCCTCAAGCTATCCATCTCATGAACAGTTAAAACTGCCCCATTGTGCAATAATTACGTGCAATACACAGCTTTGTCAATTATATTTATTTAACATATCCTACCTCTTCTGCATTACATTCACTTGCACTGTATATAACAGATGTGTCTGTGTACATACGTATATATATATATATATATATATATATATATACACTACCATTCAAAAGTTTAGGGTCACTTACTCATTCTTTATTTTTTCACATTTTAGAATAATAGCAAAGTCATCACAACTATGGAATAAAAGAAATGGAATTATGGGAATTATGTTGTGACTAAAAAAATCCAAAATAAATCAAAACTATGTTATATTTTAGCATCTTCAAAGTGGCCACACTTTGCCTAGATTTTGCAGAAATATACTCTTGAAATTTTCTCAACCAACTTCTTGAGGTATCACCCTGGGATGCTTTTTAAACAGTATTGAAGGAGTTTCCATCTATATGCTGGGCACTTAGTGGCTGCTTTTCTTAATTATTCGGTCTAATCATCCATTAAAAAAATAAAATATATATATTATATATATTTTTTTTTTTAAATGTTAGTTTTAGTTTTGCTACAATTATATTTTTGTCTACAAAACTAATTTCAAACATTTAAGCATATGCCTTCAGATCAAAAGGTTTTTAAGATCATGAGAAACATTTCAAGTGACCCCAAACTTTTGAATGGTAGTGTATATATTTGTCTTATTGCTTTATTATTATTATTATTATTATTATTATTATTATTATTGTTATTATTATCTCTGTCTTGTTGCTGTATTGTTTGAACACTGGCAGCTTCTGTCACCAAGAAAAATTCCTTGTATGTGTAAGCATACTTGACAATAAAGCTCATTCTGATTCTGACTGCAATCACATTGAGAATCAATGGGTTTATCTAAAAGCTGAAAATTTTTGCTTTCAGAGGTTTATATGGAGTTAGGATGAAAATAAGGTGTATTTGAACTGTTCTGAGACCAGTGCAGACAGATAGCATACTGGAGGTTAAGTCATTCACTAAATAAGGATTAAGGGAGCATCCTGTTGCTCTCTATGCAGCTAAGGGCATTCACTCCTAAAATCCGAACAAAAGTTCAGTTTCAGGCTGCAGATTATATTTGGACCACTCAACATGTCTGGCAGACATGGGACAATGGTAATCAGTACATAGGTTGAGAATTTGTAATGTATAATTTTATTTGAACATGGTTGGCAATGATTGGATGATGCTGGTCATTACTTTGAGAATTAATTATGCTAATTTCTGATGTAATGTCTGTAATGTCTCAAAAACATGAATAACCAACACTCCTGGAAACATAATAAACAATTTGATTAAAAAAATCTGACTTTTTATAGTTTGGTATTATTATAAATTTTACAACTTTGTCACGCTGTCCATCAAGTGTTGCCATAATTTGTTAAGAAAACTGTTTGTTCAAGAATTGTTTAGCATGTTTCTTAGGTGCTACTGGTTAAAAATCAAAAAGGGAAATGAAAAATGCACACAGCAGTCACGCTCGGGTCTCAGAAGGTTAATAATACCTGACCAAAAATGACTAATATTCAATAAATCAAATACATCAATAATAAATTGAGCAAATATCAATAAAACTAATATAATATACCTGCTGCAAATATGCAGATACCTCGTTTAAACAGATGTAATAAACAAACCATACAAAACTTGAGCAAATACAGTGTCCTGTGGAAAGCTCATATTTCTTCCTCTAAAGTATGTATTCTATCAGCCTCTCATTTCCCTGTAAATTTTTATCTTTCTTTTCTAATGATAAAAATACAAATATTATACTTCTATCATGTACCCTCTGCAATATGCTGATGTCTCATTTGAACAGAATTCACGAACCTCACAAAAATCCAGCTGTTTCTTACTGTTGAGTGCTCATCTTATAATATGTTTCTCTGAAGTGCGTATTTACGGAGCCCCACTCATGACATGCGCGCGGGGGGGGGGGGGGGGGGATACTATATTGTGGCAATGAATTAAAGGTGGAGTAAATCATTTTAATCCAATACACTTTTTGTCAAATTCCGTGAATATCTCTTCATGGTCCGCTAGCTGTCCATTCTGTGTGTGCACAGCCCTAGATCTGTAAATGGTAAAATAAACATCGGACCGATCCACACAACACTATTCCATGCTAGAGGTCTGCAACCCGACCCGGGCCCTATGGGACCCGAGAACCCAATGGGTTTCTGGCCGGGTTCGGGTCAGTTTTTCAAGTAGGACTTCAGGTGAGGTTCGGGTTTGTAATTAATGACAAAATAAACAGGCTTACCGAACTTGTTTTGCACGTGCACTCTCACTCACAGACACGTGCGAATGGACGAGTTAGGGGCCGTTCACACCGCACATGTTTCTGTCTGTTCTGTTTTCCCATCATTTAAACACATGCTGGATGAATGTCTTTGGCATTTGAACTGCATCTCACTTTTTCTTCCCTGTCTCGCGCAGGATCAGCATATTTTAAACACCATGTCAAGTTAAAAAGAACTTCACATTTTCAAAAATACATGGTGAGACACCTGCGCTCTGTTTCATTCTTTACGCTGTCTAGATTATATTTAGTGCATTTGTCACAAAGATTCATCATTCTCAACAAATTCAGGCTGCATAGAGGGGACTGTTGCAGTGTTTCATAGTATTCCACATTATTCTGCACCAAGTGAAGTTTCAGCAAATAAACGGTAAGGCAATGCTTTTTTCCCTTTCTGCTCTAGTGTAGTAAGGGGCTGCAGTGCCTTGTCAAAACTGTATATGTTTACTGTTTCAATACTGAATTTTGCCTATGTTGCTTACATAAAATACAGCCTATTGCAACGGTACTTGCTAGGAGAGGAAATTAGATAGTAAGTGATTTTGGGTTCGGGTCGGGCTTAAAATCTGATGGTATAATTGGGGCCAGGTAGGGTTTCGGGTACAGGTCGGGTTTCATTTTAAGGCCCGTGCAGAACTCTATTACAGCGTGCATTAATTTTTTTGGGGGGGAGAGGGGTCGGAGCTTCTGAAGGAGCACTGAAGGGAGGGGTGTGTTTTTTTGGCTGTTGAGTTCAAATATCAACAGTCTTTCTCAGGAATTGCTTACTCCACCTTTAAGAAATCGTCCCCACTTTTTATTAATATGTGAGAACTTTTAATTAATTCACTCCCTCGTTTCAATTAAATCAATTACGAATTCGTGCCTGCAATTTGATGAATCCATCTACCTTTTACTGTGTGTAGAGAAGAGACATCTGTGGCTACTGTTATGGACAGAGACAATTTGATTGAGTTATATTTTGAGTTGGGAATGAGTTAAAGAGACATTCTCAAAAGCCTAGCATTACTTGCAAGCATTAACTAGTTTGTCTTCTTGGAAATAAAGTTTTTTCTTAAATATTCTACAGTTCAATAAGTTCATATCAAGGTGGATATGAATCACACTTACAATGAGAGATCCTTTATAAAAATGCTTTATTATATTATCTGATATTAACGCAATAAACTGTAAGTATAATGCATACCCTATTCAAAAAGATACAACTTAAAAGACTTAAAATAAAGCATTTACCTTTCACATACATCTTATGTAATAAATTAACGAACAAACTGATCACATTTAACTAAAACGAGGACACCAATTAGTAAAATGTGTTCACAATATAACTAAAATGAGGGAATGGATTAATAAAACATGCTCACGTATTAATACCTATCAATCACCGCTTGAATGCCACAGCCTATTTGAGTATTTTTGCTGACCATGTGCATCCCTTCATGGCCACAATTTACCCATCTTCAAATGGCTACTTCCAGCTGGAAGTAGCCATTTGAAGATGGGTAAATTGTCACAAAGCAAAAGTCACAAAGCAAAAGTCATCTCAAACTGGTTTCATATACTTGACAAAGTTCACTGTTCTTATGTGGCCTTCCCAGTCACCGGATCTGAATCCAATAAAACACCTTTGGGATGTGGTAGAATGGGAGATTCGCAGCATGAATGTGCAGCTGACAAATCTGTAGAAATTGCATGATGCAATCAGGTCAACATGGACCAGAATCTCAAATGAAAGTTTCCAACATCTTGTGGAATCCATGCCACAAAGAACTGAGGCCCTACCCAGTATAGGTATAGTGTTCCTAATAAAGTGCTCAGTGAGTGTATACTGACTATACTATAGTGCAGTGGTCGGCAACCTTTTTGTCATAAAGTGCCATTTTTTATTTTCCTAGTACTATGTCCCCCCCAAATATATAATGCACATGTATGTGATTGTATCTGAAATTTGAGTCCACTTGTGAAAATGTTTCTATTTTGCATTTTTCTAATTTAATTTTTTATTTTTCATTACAAATGATATTATCAACATAATATTTTTTGCAAAACTCAGTGATGATGATAATCATAATCCTGCATGTGAATTTTCACAGAGCATCTTGTGAAAGTGCTTTATTGAAAGAAAACCTATCCTTTTGTACAAAATGAGTGAACACAGGTAATGTCACAAATTTGCTTATTTGATTACTGATAACAAAATTGTGTGGAATCTTAAATATTTATATTATGGCATATGTTTTTCAAAATCACGCAGAGGGGTAATCACTAATACACAAGCAACAGCGAGAGAGGAGCAGGCTATTTTATTTAAATGAAGTTTTTCACACATGCATTCCAGTCTACATCTTGATGTAATCCTTCCTCATGATCACGCAGTGTGTTTTCATCAGCTGAATGGGAGACTAAACACTAATAAAGTGTGACGAGACTCACACTGCAAGTTCAAGCCATTCATGCATCACAAGCCGATCAACTATTTAGTCCTTTTTGGTGAATCGCACCTCCAAAATCCTAAAACTTTTTTCCAGGTTTAATTTATATTTTGAATAGACTCACAATGTGGGTTTATGTTTCTTTTTTAATTGTTTAATATAATTTTGTGTGTGACCGTGGTTTAAGGAGGGTGTACCTGTATGCTGGTTTCAAGGATTAATAGTGGTGTTTTCGTTATTACATCACATGTTGTTCTGAATGCAAAAAGAAACATATGAAACACAGAATGTAGGCTGTCATCCGCGCAGCCTGACCGAAATAAAGCCGGCACGTTTACTCACGCGATTAACCGAAAGTGAAGCACTGACGGCTTGTGATGAGCGAATGGCTTGCACGCGCTGCACGAGTCTGTTGGGTATACTGCAGTCTCGTCACAATTTAACTTTTTGTTTAGCCTCCCATTCAGCTCATGAAAACTTGCTGTGTGATCATGAGGAAGGATTACATCAAGATGTAGATTGGAATGCAGGTGCTGAATTTATAAAAATAAAATTGTCTACTCCTCTCTCACCGTTGCTGGTGTGCCAGTGATTACCCCTCCGTGTGCCTATGCTGGCATGCGTGCCATAGGTTGCCGACCCCTGCTATAGTGTATAATGTTTATCTGGCTCATGTACAAATTTAACATTTTCGCTAATTTCCCACTCATTGGATGGGAGTATAATAAAGTAAAAGTTAAAAAACAGACAATTGTTTCAGTTTAAAATTAAAGTAAACAGACAGTTCTATATTAGATTGTTGTAGGGGAACAGTATGTGTGTTAGGAATTAAATTAAACTATCCGTATGTCTATTTATAATGGAATTAGCCGCATTCGACAACCATTATAAGAAAGATAAATTACAAATAATTAGATTATTTGTCTGAATAAAATTCTCTCGTTGTATCCGCTCACAATTTCTATTGTAAGGAATTAGATTTAATAAGGAAATTATGATTAATTTACTTATTGGAGTGATATTATTCTCATGGCTTATTGAAAATAATATCACAAATATTTTAGGTGTAGCTTTAGGGCCGGATCTTTGAAAAAATTATGTGATGAGATATAGTACATTATACCACAGTCAAATTATCTTTGAATACAAACAAGACTTTATTGCTATTCTAAACATAAAAACTAATCTAACACATACAAACATGAAACAGGTTGGTGAGTAAAGTGAACAGAGTGACTTGGATGGAATTTATCTATACAGAGAAAAGGAACATTATGGAGTCTGTAGATAATGCCTTAGGAACCACTGATCCTTCTTTGATTCTAAATCGATTTGCAATTGGATTACCCAAAGCATTTAAATAACACACCAGCACTTTCAGCAAAAGTCTGGAGATGTACTTGCGTGTCGTTGCATTTCCTTGCCTTGCTTGGTTCTTTGGCTCTTTGTAGAAAGTTCAGGTGGTTCTGTCGATGTCTTGGACATCTGTTAAGATTGTGGATAGTTTGCTGTCTTGTGTCAATGAATGATGAGGTGGCTTTGGAAACTAGGCCTTGGGAAGACTGTCACATGTGTGTGTCATAGTGCAGAGAAGAGAACGGCTTCCTCTGAGCTTTACTCCAAGTCTTTCAGGACTTCTACATTGCACGGAAGCTGAAAGCCACGAGGGCAAAGCGCAGAGTGTTGTGGAAAAATGTTGAAGATTCTTTCCCTCTTTGCAAGAAATCTCTCAGAGTCAGGGGTTCCAGATGCCAAAGGTAATAGTTTATTGAGCAACCAATAAACCTGAGAAGGCCAGCTGTCCATTCTGGCTTCACTGTTCCACACTTCCAACTTTATACACTTCTGCTATCTCTGAGTCCATAAATCACTCAACCTGGTTATCTCCAACCAATGGACTTGCATCTTACACCATTTCAGCTCGCCACCATTATTTCTTAGACCATCTGACTTCTTTCTAATGGTGGAAACCTAGCAACTTATCTAATTTTTAAAAAGAACATTTATTTTTAGAAAGTGTACATTTCAAACAAACAAAATAATGTAATAACACAATTAGTCTCTTGTCATTAACCATAATGAGCTTCTTGCTTAATGACTATACTGCACATCATGAGTGTCTCTTTTTGCTCTGTATGTTGGCTGAGCATGTTCCACACATGTGCTTTTCTCATTACAATTGGTTATGTCACATGTACATATCTCTAACTTATATAATGCTTGTTAAAACTTCTATTTCTATGATTAATATTGAAAATATACCATAAGAGCTGCAGAGAAAGTGAAGAACGGAGAAGAGGAAAGAAGGGGCGTTCCTCCTTGGTAGGAGAGTTTTGGCATTGAGATTGGCCAAAATTTGTGAAATTCTGTTTTAATTCTTCTTAATTTCCTTATGCTCCGATATGCTTCCTACTCCGATCCTACATTGTCATTGTATCTAAGGTGGGTTGATATCAAACATACAGACTTTAGCATATATAAATGTTCTTCCTTAGTTTTCATAATTTGTAAACAATAGCCCTACAATGTTAAAATGATCATTATGTTTATATTTTCAAAGAAAAGTTCATCAAAACCTATTTGTAAGTTGAGGGTGTGAGGTTTGTTCTTCAGCCAGACTTTAGAAGGAATTTATGACCAGACCTTTAAAATTGTTAACTGAGTACCCCTGACTATTTTAATGTAATAAATGCACAGCATTATTCATGTTAATATGTTAGTTACAATATAAGTGTTAGTTAAGATAAATATGGAAAAAAGTTTGACCCCTGTCACATTTCATAATCTGATCCTCCAAGAAAGTAGTTAAAGTGCCCTGGTCTATACAGTGGAAACCAGCCTGGAAAAGCACATTATGCTGGTTTAAGCTGTTTTCTCTCTCTCCCTCTCTCTCAAAAAAATGGCATGCCCGTACAAAATACAAACAGAAGACATTACCAACAAAACAAATGAAGGTGAACAGGCGGACGCTGGAGAAGCGAGGGATGCAGATAAAAGAAACAGAGGCAGACAATGAAACTGAAAAAGACGAGAGTGTAAATAATAAACAGAACACTTATGAACAAAGTGACACTACTGAAGATATAGGACAGAAGGTATCAAGAGAAAAGAAATCGGAAAAAAAGGAGAAAAAAAATAATTGTGATGAGGAAAATAAAAGGAGGAATTGTGAAGAGGCAGGGATGAGTGATGTGAAAAAATCTCATCTTGAGAGTTCTGATGGTACTGATGTAAATACTGTTGCGAATCCAACTGAAAACATACCTCTGTCTCAGCTCTCTGAAAGCACTGATGTGACAGAGATGGCTGATGATGATTGCTTTTCTGAAATGTCAGATATTCCTTCCAATTATGATGAGGATCAGTTATATACTGTGAACAAGATTAATGATTTCCTTGATGCAACCTTCGGAAGAAAAGTAGAAGTTAAGGATTTTTTTTCTGACGTAAAAAGGTTTTTGGTTTCAGCGGTCAAGATACAAAAGACTGTGAGTTACGAAGAGTTAAGCAGAAGGAAAATATTCTGATTGAAAATTTTAACGAAACTGAGGAAAGAAAAAGCTTTTGAGAATTCTTTATCATTTATTTATGAAGAAATCACAAGGGGTGAGCTGTTTCTTTTTGTCATGTCCTCTTTATTTTTCCTTTTTCTTTCCTCTTCTTTCATGGAGAGCCTTATAATAGGATCCATTAACATCAATGGAGGAAGAGATGGTAGGAAAAGAGCAAGTTTGAATGAATACATACAAAATAAGAATATTGATGTAACATTTTTACAAGTGACGCATATTGATGTGAAAAATGAAGTGGAATGGAGAATGGGGTTTAGAAGTGATTTATTTATGAGTCATGGTTCTAATGTTAGTGGAGGAGTTGCTATTTTATTTTCAAAAAAGATTAATAAAACCACTGTCTCTGTCAATGAAATAGAAAGAGGACGAATTTTGGCTGTTCAAGCAAGTATAAATGGGTTTTTATTAATGTTTATGCATCAGATATTAGAGCTGAGAGGATTAATTAAAAAAAAAAGATACATGAGTTTAAAAAAAAAAAAAGTTAAAAAAAAAAACTGATGAAAATGTTTGTTTGGTTTTAGGGGATGATTGGAACTGTACGTTAAATTTTACTTTAGATCAAAATGGAGAAGAACCTCACCCCAACAGTTAAGCAGTATACATTGGTAAAGGTTTCTCATGATCGTATTAGTACTGCCAGGTTAGACCGTTTCTATATCAATAAGAATAATAGTAATAGAATTTTAAAATCTACAATTTGTCCAAATGTGTTCTCTGATCATCATTTATGTATAATTGAAATAAATGTAAAGAAGTCACAAAGTCATAGCTATTATTGGCATTTTAACGTGAAACTGTTACAAGATATTCTTTTTTGTGAAAAAATTTATGTATTTTGGGTTGAGTGGAAAAATCAAAAAAATAATTATGACATTGTTCAGTGGTGGGATGTAGGTAAGACACAAATTAGAATATTGTGTCAAAATTATACATATAATACAAATGGTAAGATTAAAAAAAAAACTTATTGAACTTGGAAAAAAAAAAAGCAGATTGAAAGTGAGTTAATTGCTGGAGATACTGTGACAGTTGGGAAGTTGGAGGGAAAAAAAGGCTTTAGCCTTCTTTGAGAGACATGGATGCACCAAGCTCCTCCTTTTTTAATCTGGAGCAGAAAGAAAGAGAGAAAAAAATTGGTTACATTTGAAAGATGTAAATGGGAATTTGACTTCAGATCCTAATGAAATGAGAAAAATGGCTTCTGATATTTATATGGACTTATTTGGAGAAGGACAATGTGATGTCAGATGCATAGAGGATTTGCATAAAGACTTTTTGATGAACAGAGTAAACAGCTTGACTCTGCCCTCCAGCTAAAAGAACTGTCTGAAGCAGTCAAAAAAAAAAAAAAAAACTTTCAACTGGAAAAGCACCTGGTTTAGATGGACTTTGGCTGAGTTTTATAAACAATTCTGGAACCTACTGAAAGATAATCTCTATGAAGTTTTTAATTATTGCTATCAACAACATGAATTGCCTACTAGTTGTAAAAGAGCAGTTTTATCCTCATTACCCAAAAAAGGTGATCTTGGATTGCTGAAAAACTGGAGACCTCTGGCTGTTTTATGCACAGACTATAAAATTTTGGCAAAGTGACTTTCAAATAGATTGAAACCTTTTTTTAGAATATATTGTCAATGAATATCAAACATATTGTATCCCTAACAGAACCATAAATGGACAATTTGTTTCTTGTAAGAGACATAATAGACATTGCAAGAATGAACGGTGATGTTGTTGGAATTTTTGCAGTTGATCAAGAAAAAGCGTTTGACAGAGTTAGTCATTATTATTTGTTTAAAACGCTTAAAGCTTTTGGGTTTGGTCAAAGTTTTATTTCAATGGATAAAAATTTTATATAATGATGCATCTGCAAAGTTGAAAGTAGGGGCTGGGCTTAGTCGGCCTATTCCAGTGTTAAGAGGAATTAGACAAGGATGCCCATTATCAGGGATGTTGTATTCTTTGGCCATTGAACCCTTACTTTGTAAATTAGGGAAAACACTACAAGGGTTTTCAGTTGAAAGAAATGTGGAAAGGCCTATTAAGTTTGTTGCATATGCTGATGATGTTACAATTTTTATTAAGGATGAGATAGATGTGCCTGTTTTAAAAGAAACATTGAACGTTTATGAAAATGCCTCAACAGCTAGAGTGAACTGGGAAAAGTATGAAGTTTTTTTTGTGGAGAAATGATAAAAAATAAAAACCCACCAGTACTCCCAGGTGGTGTTAAGTGGAGTCAAGAGGGTCTGAAAGTTTTAGGAGTTTTTTTTAGGGACTGAAACTTTTAAGATGAAAAATTGGGAAGGAATGGTGGAGAAGATGTGTAGCCTGTTGTCTAGATGGTTGTGGGTGCTACCACAGCTTTCCTATAGGGGAAGAGTTTTGGTTACAAATAATCTAGCAGCTTCGGCACTGTGGCACAAAATGAATGTCCTGGATCCTCCAAATGATATTGTTCATGAATTACAAAAAAGATTAGTGGATTTCTTTTGGACTGGACAACACTGGACTAAAGCTGCCATTCTTTTCTTGCCAGTAAATGAAGGTGGACAAGGATTAATAGACATCAAAAGCAGAATTAAGACTTTCAGGCTGCAGGCAGCACAAAAGTTGCTGTACTCAAATGGAAGGTGTTGGACTGACACCGCAAAAGCCCTGTTACACAAAGTTGATGTTTTTAAATATGATTTGCATTTGTTTCTAATGAATCTAACAGAAATGGACTTAAAAGACACGTCTTTTTATAAAGCAATGTTAAGAACATGGACTTCAAACTTTCAAGTGAAGAGAGACCTGTCATACTCTGAACCCTGGAAAAACAATGAACCTCTTTTTAATAACCCTTTACTTCAAGCAAAGGTGCTTAATACAAAAAGCCTTCAGAAAACAATGGCAAGAGCTGGATGCACAAGGATAATGGACTTAAAAAATGATGACGAGTGGAAAAGCCCTGAGGAAATGTGTAATCTGACAGGAATCAAGTCCGTCAGATTTATGAAACATGTAATGGATGAGATTCTCTTTTTTTTCCTTCTGCTTATCGACAAAAGTCAGGAGAAGAGGATTCGAATAAAGAAGAGAATGAGATACAGGGGGAGATTTTTCCTGAACTCAATGTTTCAGTTTTGGTGGAAGAAGAGCCACAAAAGGAATCAATCCTTTCTTTCAGGACTCCAGAGTTACATGGTTTTAGAGAGGCTTAAAAAAAGCATTGTACTTGACATGTGTAAAAGTTGCTGTAAAAGTAAATCATTTTTGAAGGACTGTAGAGAAACAAAGTGGTCAGATTTGCTAGGGCCAAACTCTTCTCCTAAAAGGTGCTGGAGGTCATTGTATAAATCTCCCATTGAAAAACGAACTGCAGATCTACAGTGGAGAATTATACATTGGGCAATAGCTACAAACAGACACGTGGCACATATCGACCCCACTGTAGAAAAGAAATGTCCCTTTTGTGATCTAGAGGAATCAATTGATCATCTTTTTTTTATATTGTTCTAGATTGAGAGGTTTATTTCAGATGTTAGAAAGATAGATTGAAAAACTTGGTGAAGAGTTTAAAGAAAATGTTTTCATTTTTGGACCAAACTATAAGGCTTCAGTTAGGCGAAGAATTAGCTTAATTAACTATCTAATAGGTGAAACCAAATTGGCTATATAGGTAACAAGGGAAAAAAAGTTAAAAAGTTTTAGTAGATCCAGAGATAATTAAGAGCTTTTGTGGCTTCAAGGATCAGAGCAGAGTTTGTTTATTTTAAACTGGCTAAAAATCTGGTTTGTTTTATTGAAACATGGGGTTTAAGTGAAGTTGTGATCATGAGGAAAACCTCATTTTAATTTTTTTAATGTATTTATTTTAAATTGTTTTGTGGTTGGTAATATATTAACTGTAATGTAGTATTCATTATTTTATTGATTTATTTTTTGTTTGTTGTTTGGTTGTTGTTTTTTATATTGATATATGTTTGTATGTGATGATGGTTGTTAATTGCAATATAGTTTTTTTAGAGGAAATTTTTTTTATAAATAAAGAGGTATAAACCTCAATCTCTCTCTCTCTCTCTCTCTCTCCCCCTCCCTCTCTATTCTTTGAACAAATTGAGGAACAAGCTTAAAATTATTTTCTGTGGCATATCAGCATAAAAGCTACTCATAGAGCTTAATGAAATGAATATTCTTTGAACAAGAGCAGTGGTGAGAGTGTGTTTAGTTTATATACTCACGTTTGTGTGTGAACTTGTATAGACCTGGGGAATAGGCTATGGTACTGGATGGACAATCCCCCACCCCCTTTACACACATGCATAATTGAATGGTACTGTAGAGAATTAATTTGCTGTTATGAATAATGAATGGAATACTGTACAAACCCATGCAACCGTCTTCCCCCAACGATTGGATAAGCCATTATATATTTCAGTGAAGATCACACACCAATTGCCTGAGCACTCTGTGGCTGTGACAGACACAGTGGGTGTGGCGCTCCCCTCCAGGGTCCACAGCGTGAGGAGCCGCGGTGTCCTTAGTGGCCTGTCTTCCCAGGCCCGCGGCAGGTGAGAGGGGAAGGCGGCCCGGCCTCTAGCCCATCGGCGGCGACGTGTGCTGTTCTCCCCCGGCGTCTCATTTAATCCATCCGGGGGTCCGAGGACCAGGTCCGGCGGCGCATCAACTCATCCGAACCCTCCCAGCTCTGGTCCTGGGTGTGCGAGGATGCCAGTGTGTGCACACATGGAGATTTGAAGCTGGCTTCCTGAGAAGAGGTGCGCTCTGCGTTTTAAAGACAGCGGTGATGAAGCATTATTCACATCAGATGTGCTTCATCCACCGCTGTCAGGACGAGGCTTATTAATTATGCACCTCTTCTCACCCTAACCCTCACCTGGCTGAAGGGCGGCCCTAAGAGGCGGGTTATGTCGAGCCGGAGGGGCAGATCATTCCGCCACAACTCTCATACTGAGTGGACATACAGGGCCTGAGACCACTATTGAAAATGTTTTCTATTTATCATTTTTCTAGTTTTACACAATCGTTTTTCCATTCTAAGTTATATTATCAGCATAACGATTTGAGAGTAAATTTAAATTGAAAATGTCTTAGTATAAGGTATGTCGTTTTGCTTGTAAATCTGACCTTTTGTACAAAGAAGTTAACATGGTCAATGTCAAAAATGTGCTATAATAACATAGAAATACTGCAGAACCTTTAATATTTCTAAAGAGGTGGTCACACTAGGCTTGAACATGCTAAATGTTTTCAGACAAGGCAACAGACCAGGATATAATGTCACAAGGGAGGGCTTCTGGTTTTAGTAAATAACACTTCCCAAATAACAAATATGCTATTAAAAATGTCAGAAAATACTGTCTACTCACTTTCCAGCACAAATAAAAACACACAGCTTTGAAATATGTATCCTGTAAATTGAGCCAAGAGGTCAGTATGTGAAATTTCAATATTCTATTGGTCACACATCCTCTCATCATCCAAATTCGCAGTTCATAGTTCACTAAGCTTGAACTTTGGTATGCAACATTGTACGAAATTTCTTCTCATGAGCTTCCGTTTCCGGTCTCATTTTGGATGCATTTCAGTGGGAGTGAACGGAGTGAAGTGTAGTGTGTCCACACCTTAATTAATTTTACATTTTGCTCATGAAATTTTTTTTTATTTTTTTTATTTTTTATTTTTTTTAAGATATTAACTGTATGTGCACGTTGCACATCATTGTAAATAATAATAACACACATTATTTATAGATAACAACGATAGTACACATTACATTAGGGATGTAACAATACCTTTTTTTTTTTTTGTACTCGCCGATACCAAGTCCGATGGCTGTTTTTGTTTTTTTGTTTTTTGTTTTTTTTTTCTCTGAACTGCATAGCAACAGTTTATTTCAATTTTGTAATCAATATGGTGTTTAAATAAATTCATTAAAAATGTAATCAAATGAAAGTATAATAATCACTTTTCAACGTGATATTGTATTATTTCTATCAAATAAAGTGCTTTTATTCCAAACCTTACAGAACAATCTAGTTATTTTTGTCAAATTAAGTGATGCACTACAGAGCATCACAGATGTAAGATATTGCTTAAATATAATACAATTACTATTGATGTATTATTATTAGTAGCAGTATAAGAGTGAATATTACATTTATGTCAAACTTTTTTTAATTTAAATTGAGCTTTTATTTTGGCTGAGCTTTTATTTTGAAATGTTTCTGTGTCGTTATGATCACGGGGCTCTCACGTAAGATGGCAGCTTCCTACTCCGGAAAAGCCAGTCGCTACGTGACTCAAACGATTATTAAACCACAAAGGCTGCTATTTAATTAAATAAGTATGTTTTCTGTTTATGAAAGTAAATCAGTTGCAAAACTCGAGAGCTTGTAGATTTGAATTTGAGAATTTGTACAATAAATATTTGTATTTTTAAGTTGAAATTTACACTCACAGTAATGATGTAAATACATGTAAAATAAAAACCAGAAGTTGAATGTTGCAGTCTGCACTCACAGACAATAATCAAAAACCTGTGTTTTGAATTCAAAGCTGTAGACAGATTGTCACAAATGTGTATAATGGCATTTATATAAATACAACAACAGACACAAACTTGTATTACAGATTTACATTTGTACTTTAATTCACTTTTGCAGTACAACCACAAATCGACAATTATATCCTCTCAGATCTGACACTGCAACTTCAAATCTTCGCGCTTTGACATTTGCAACTACTTTTGTGATAAACCTTTAGCAAAACTCACTTGTGCACTTGTAAACCCAGATGCGAGACGAGAGAGCAGGCTACCGGTGCTGGGCGAGGCTAACAAAGTTATGACCAGTCACAACAGCTGGAACAACTGATGCCGGACCAATCAAAACTGATCATCTTAAAACGCTACGACATCACGCATCTGCGCCAGCACCATTTTTTGTAGCAAAACAAGTGCAATGGCTGGTTGATGCAGTGGCAGGATAAGTTAAGTAACTTGACTTAAATTATTTGAGTGAGTTTATCAAGTAACAAATCAAATGAGATGATTTTATCAAGTTGATCACCAGTAAAATACTGGTGAGCTCTGTAAAATACATACAGTACATGTAGCAATATATATACAGCGATCAGCCACAACATTAAAACCACCTGCCTAATATTATGTAGGTCCTCCTCATGTATTTGATTTACTGAAAAATATTTCTGATCTAAATGCTGGTGCACTATTGTATCTTTTAAAACTTGCCTGTTTTTATCGTTCATACTGTCAAACAGCTGGAGGTCAATCGCAGGCATTGGGAAAAGCCATGGAGGTGTTACTGGCATAACTACAGTAGGGCAAACGTTGATGTTACTTATCCCTATTTTTTGAGCATCCTCAAACTCCACTCCTCCAATACTCTTTTGACAGGATGGGATTCTAAATGGCCTCTTATGGAAGTACAATATGCCAATTTCAGCTTGAGTCTGTGAATTTCCAAAGGCATCTCACCCATTTCAACTTGAAGTGCTGACACTGGGGATGTTGTAAATGCACCACAACATATTCTTAATGCTTTAGATTGTATGGAATTTACCTTATTAAGCAATTATGCTGAGCCATACACCATACTCCCATAATCTATTGTGGACCTTATGATTGCACAATATATTATTTTAAGAGACTGCCGATCGGCACCACAGTCTATTCCTGCCAGACACCTTAAAACATTTATGCCTCTATTGCTTTTGTCTATGATCCATCGGATATGTGCTGCAAATGTTTAATTTAGAATCCAAATCCCTAAAAATCTGACAACTGATGTTTGTTCTAACTCTTGATCATACAACTTTAACTTGCCAGAGGGAGTTTTCTTCTTTTTTGAAAAACGTATTACTTGGGTTTTATCCACTGACAATCGAAACCCCCAACTATTAGCCCATTTTTCTAGTTCTTTAATTGCAATCTGCATACTTTTCTCAACATATGATGTTTCGTCCTCTCTTCCACAAGGCACCATCATCGGCATATAATGATTTTCTTATTCCTGGACCAACTTTGGTAAATATGTCATTTATCATAATATTGAATAAAATGGGGCTACACACACTACCTTGTTGTGTACAATTGTCAATAGAATATACCTTTGAATAGGAAGATCCCACCCTTACTTGGATTGTTCGACCTATTAAGAAATTCATTATCCAATTATACATTCTTCCATTGATATTCATATGGTCCAGTTTGATTAAAAGTCCTTCCTTCCACATCATGTCATATGCTTTTTCAAAATCTAAAAACACTCCCACCAGTACTTCTTTAATGATCTGTGCTGTTGGGCTTCATGTGCTCAGATAGGAGATAAAAGGCAGGCCTACACACAATCATAAAGCCTGACTGAGGCCTGTAGGAACACTCAAAGCCTGTGTTGGGCCTCATGTATTCAGATAGAACACAAAAGGCAGGCCTAACACAGTTGTAAAACCTGACTGAGGCCCACACACAAAGTCATAAATCTTACTGATAAAAATGCGCCACAATCAAACAAAGGGAGTCCAAAACAGACTACAAATCCCATGAAGCCTTGCTCGCTAAAGGATCGAACTCTCAACTCCTATTGGATGAGGCACACGACAGAACGCCCGTCAACCATGATGTCATCGGGAGTAGAAATACCTCTGAGATCCATCTGGGCATTGCTTCCAGCAACTTTGCTTGCCATGTGTAGACGCAGCTCATCGCTGCTCTCAGGTGTAGCCTCGTGGCACAAGGAAGTAACATCCAACTTGAAAACGTGGCCATACCATCTCCATCTCGCTGGACGAGTTGAGATTACTCTGTGTTCCACCGAAGACTCTAACGGATCCAAAGGAGACCACCAAGCAATCCGCATCTTCATCCGTTTGCCTGCAGAAGTGAAGAAAAAAGATTTCTCTTCCCTCTTCAATCAAGTCGACATCGCTGATTTCTCCGCCAGCCCGCCGAGAATCAGCAGCAGTTCTGCCCACCGACAGAGCGATGAAACGGCCTCCCGTCATCAACCGAGTCTTGAGGAAACGAGTCAGAGTCAAACAACGGATGAACACACATTCTACCTGCGTCCTCATGCGATTCAAATAAGAGGTTTACGTCTGGGCAGAGATAGAATATTATAGTGTGTTATTCTTGTGTATCAAGGTTATTGCTTGTACAGTTTATGGACCGCCGAGTCCGCTCATTGCTGCTAATAATACTCAAGGTATTACTGTAATGTACTGTTATCACGAATGAGATCTGCAGTGTTGTAGTCCAACCACATTGGACTGTTGTGTATTTCCACCATCGCGGGTGAGACCGGCACATTCAGTTTATCCATTAAAGAACCAAAGACCGCGGAACAGTTTACGAGCCGTTCACCGCGTCTCTGAGTGATAAACTAACAGCTGCTTTCTCTCCCATGAGAGAAAACCGCGAAACCGGCTTTGGTGCCTCCACTTTATTTTCTCTCTCTCTCGTACTAACCACACACACATGCGACCCCTCACAAACAAACATTCTCGCACACACTTTTGGCTAGTAGATAACTTCATGATAAAGCTCAGCTTTGTCCCCAAGTTATCGTACAAGCGGAGACAGACGCCATTAACTGGCTTCTCTCCGCCCACATTCGCGGCCATATTCTCTGGCCGGAAATCTCACGTGACGTACTCTCCACGAGAATCACGTCTGCCATTTTGTGCACGTCATTCCTTACACACACACACACACCCATTCACACACACACACACCTTCCTCTCATGTGTTATAGGCTTATTTTGGTTACCATATCTAATCATGTCACTGTTTAGTTTGTAGTTGTAAGTCGGAAGTTTATTGACTGCATTGTATTGATTAATTGATATTACTGCATAAATAAACTTTGTTATATTTCAAAGAGAAATGTTTTAGTTTGTTTTGCATACACCTGTGTCAAATGCTGGCAGGGGATGTCAGTGCTCAGATTCAAGCCTTCATTGCTTCCTTTTGAATGTCGATTTTCTTAAGAGAATCTAATATTGAGACTGTTATACTGTCTGGTTATTAGTCCCTGATTCCAGGGTGGTGCCCCGGCGATATTAATCCTTATTAATATACTATTGATTTTGATAATTGACAGTTATCTTTGATGATTGTTGAATGTGAAGGATTAAAAGAGCTAACGTTGATTCAAATCAGTGTTCTATTAATTTTAATAATTGATAATTATCTTTGATAATTATCAATTATTGCTAATAACCAAACCTGCTCCTGAACGTAGTGCACTACATTTACTGGTGCCCCGTATGAGGCTTTAAAGAGTTAGATTCTATTATTTAATTGAAATATTAATTAATAATTAAAGAAATAAATATTAATTATTTCTGATAGTAACACTGATCTAAACAACCAGTAGAACCTACACCTGAAACGGCACCAAAATCAAACAAAGGTAGTCCAAACAGACTACAGATCCCATCAAGCCTTGCTCACTTTACACCTAGGTGTGAAATTCTGAAGGATCGAACTCTCAACTCTATTAGATGAAACGCACGACAAATTTCTCTTCCTTCTTCAACCGAGTCGATTTAGCTGATTTTTCCGCCAACCCACCGAGAATCAGCTGCCGTACCGCCCACCGACAGAGGGAGGAAACGGCCTCCCGTCATCACCCGAGCTTCGAGGAACCAAGGCGGAGTCAAGCGACGGACGAACACACATTCTACCCGCGTCCTCACGTGACTCAAGTAAGATGTTTACGTCTGGGCAGAGATAGATTATTATAGTGTGTTATTCTTGTGTATCAAGGTTATTGCTTGTACAGTTTACGGACCGACAAGTCCGCTCATTGCTGCTAATAATACTCAAGGTATTACTGTAACTTACTTTTACCACGAATGAGATTTGGCTGTGTTGTCGTCCAACCACGTTGGGCTGTTTGTGCATTTCCGCCATCGCAGGTGAGACTGGCACACTGACTTTATCCATTAAAGAACCAACGACCACGGCGGATGGATTACGAGCCGTTCACAGTGTCTGAATGATAAAACTATGGTTGCCTTCTCTCCCATGATCGCTAAACCAGCTTCGGTGCCGTCACCCTGTTCTCTCTCTCTTGTACTAACAGCACACACACACGACCCCTCACAAACATATCCGCACACACATTTGGTGAACAAATAACTTGCGGAAAATTGGGATTTTCTCTCATATTCATATTTCTACATAATCTCATATCTTCTGATATATTACAGATGCTATGAACCTTAAAAGTTTCAGCTAATATTTCAGCTTTTTCAGAATTTGTTATTCCAAATAATTCAAATTTTTAGAAATTTCTCCACTAATTAGAGCAGGTATACTTCTGCAGGTCTGGATCCCTCCCATCTTTCTTATCATTCTCCACATTCCATTAATGTCTACTTCCTTTCCAATGCCATCACAGAATTTTTGATTCCTTTTTGCTCTCCGGATTATTTTCCTTGCAAATGCCTGCGCTCTCTTATACTCAATAAAATCATCAAATGAATATGAATTCTTTACTTTCCTAAGTGATCTGTTCCTTAGTAGGATAGCTGCACTGCATTCCTCTGTCCACCATGGTACACCTTTCTGTCTCCTCAGCCCTTTACTCTTCCCAGTTATCTCATCTGCTGTACTACGAGTAACTCCACTTATTTAACTCCTCAACATCCTCAATAGAGGTATTTATTCCAAACATTTTTATCTCAATTATTTCTTGAAATTTTTCCTAATCAGCAAATTTGAGCTTCCATCTAGGGATTTCCTCCATTTCAACTTGTGTTAATTCTATCCCAATTTTAAAAACTTATGGGAGGGAGTCACATGACGCCATGCAAGGATTTGATGTGTGAATGGCGAGCTCTGCGCACTTTGCTAGTTTTAACACTTTTAATGACATAAAATGGTAAGATTCGATACACTCTATTCCATAACTGTTCTAGGAAGACAATATAACAAAGAATTCAAAATCCTCGGGCTCTGGAGACATTAAAAGACACTTATATGCTCAAGCTGATGCCCCCAGAGCAGGCTGCGAGCCTGGGAGTCGATGTAGTCGGGGAGGTGTGGGAAATGCGGCAAGGGATGCTGAACATGTCGGCAATGCTGACGAAGGTCGTTGCTGACTTGGAGGATCTTGCTGTTATACGTCGATCGATCACTGCCATGGAGATGAAGTTCACTGATGTGGTCACAAGAGTGGGGAATGTCAAGAAATGGATTGATTACCTGGAGTCATCGGAGAGGGAATTATCTGCTAATCTGCAAGCGACCAAGGTGGATTTGGAGCGAATCTGGGAGAAGTTGGAGGACATGGAGAACCATAGCCTGCGGAATAACATCCGTATCGTCGGAATTCCTGAGGGCGAAGAGGTATAGGTTACGGTGAAATTCCTGGATGGGCTCCTTCCGAATCTGCTTGACATAGGAGGCCATAAACTGGAAATCAAGCGAGCTCACAGGGTTCCTGCTCTTTGATCTGTAGAGGGAGACAGGCCCTGATCAATTCTGGCCAAATTTCTGAGACCATCCGATAAAGATCTTGTGTTACACGAGGCGAGGAGTAAGGAAGGTTTTCTTGGAAGAACCACGGCATTTTCTTGTTCCCAGACTTTGCGAATTCGACAAGAGAGAAATGTGATCAATTCAAGGAATGCAAGAAACTTTTACATTAACGGAAGGTCGCTTTTACACTGCCCCCAGCCAAATTGAGAATAGATGCTAAGGATGGCCCATGTAGAGTAACACACCTTCAGGACAGTTTTATGGATGTTGCTCTTTGTGCTTATTCTGCCTATTGGCTGGAGTTTGTTTTGTAGAGTATTTCTTGCAAAGTCATTGGTGTAAGTCATTTGCTTGCACTCATGTTGCAGCCGAGAGGACCGGCTCACTGAACATTCACTTGACTCTTTGAGAAATCTTCGTTCTTTTTTTGTGCTGGTTCCGGCTATCGGCTGGAGTTTATATTGTAGACTGTCACACCATCAGGACAGTTTTATGGATGAATCTACATGCTCTTTGTGTTTATTCCACCTATTGCCTGGAATTTGTTTTATAGATTATCTTTTGCTGTGTAATTCTGTCTCACAAAATGTGAAAAGCACTGGACTTGAGCAATCCGATAGCAAGACTGTCACGGGGGTTCTTGTAGGCATGCATGGACTGTTTCAGTTTGGAGGGATGGATGCCAGTTTGTGCCGTTTTGCGCGGGGTTAATACGCACGTTTTTCTTTTTTCCATTTGTTTTGTTCTGGGGGATGTTCGGGTTTTGATGGTTGCACTAATGTTGGAATGTGGTATTTATAATCTTGTTTTTGACACGCAATCTATTTTTTCTTATGTCAAAATGTAAAATGTTAATATGAGTGGATTGTCTCTCTCCACGTGGAATGTGAATGGGTTGGGGCACCCCATAAAAAGAAGGAAGGTTATTTCTCTTAAGCGTAAGAAATATGATATAGTGTTTCTTCTTTCTCCGCAGGAAGCTGAAAAATTTGGGAAGATATGGGGTGTGTACTGGCTTGAGTAAGAGCAGGGGAGTCATTATGCTGATAATGAAACATCTACAATTAAAATGTCTCAAACAGAGGTAAGATAAATTAGGAAGAGTCATTATTGTTTTAGTTGAAATTCAGGGACAAAGTCTTATTTTGGCTAATACTTATGCACTTAAAGTTGATGATCAGGGCTTTTTTATAGATCTTGAAGGGATGTTGCAAGCCGCTGACACCCCTGATGATATAATATTGGGAGGAGACTTCAATCTTTTGATGGAATCAGTCCTTGATCATAGTGAAGAAAAAATGTTTTCAAGCAGGGGCGTGGTCAAGTGTCCGGAGAGAAAGAAAGCGGTAAGAGCATTTACACCTGAGCTATATTATGTCTAAAACCTGTCTCTAATACCAGTGAGCATGGGGAGAGCGGCATATAAGCAGCCACACCACCAGCAGAGAGAGAGGGAGAGTCTGGGAACAAGAGCCCTGCCGTGAAGCTGAAGTATAGTTGTGAAACCGAAGTCTAAGTGTGAAGCTGATGAGTAATTGTGAAGTTGATTTATTGTGAAGCTGTAAGACCAGAAAGCTGCCAATTAAAAGCCTTACCTGTGTGTGGAGAAAACCGGTTCCCTGTGTCCTCCTTCCCTCCTGCTGTGAAGTCCTTTACACTGGTGCCGAAACCCGGAAAAAACAAGTTGGAGGAAGTACGCCCCATGGAGTCCTCCCTGTTGGCAGAGATCCTCAAGTCCCTCGCTGGCCTACACCAGTCCCACCAACAATCCCTGCTTGAGCTCCAGCAAGATCAAGATCGCCGGTTCTTTGAGATCCTTCGGGCTCAAGCAGAGGACCGGCATGCGATCTGGAGCCTCCTCAACCAGGAGAAAGCCCAGCCGTGACCCCAGACAACCACAGCCCCATGCCCCGCCCACGCTCTTGAAGATGGGGAGGGGGGGGATCACCCAGAAGCTTTCCTCGAGCTCTTCGAACACACCACTGAGATCTGGGGCTGGCCATGTGACCAATGGGTGGCCAGGCTCCTCCCGTTGTTGTCCGGGGAAGCCCAGCATGCAGTGCAACGACTGCTGGCAGCTAACCTCCTGGCCTACGAAGATCTGAAGAAGACCATCCTGCAGCGGGTTGGGTGCAGTCCAGAGCAACATCGCTAGCTCTTTTGTTCCATGAAGTTGGAGAGGACCGGCTGCCCGTTTGCCTTCACTAAATGGCTCAGAAATGCAGCGGAGTGTTGGAGGCACTCTTCAAAATAATATCCCAGGTGGGGATTCCGAAAGAAATCCTCACCGATCAGGGTACAACCTTTATGTCATGGACACTATGCGACCTTTACAAATTATTGGGCATTAAGTCAATTCACACCAGCGTTTACCATCTGCAAACAGGTGGCCTGGTGGAGCAATTTAATAAAACCCTTAAAAACATGATTCGTAAGTTTGTGCATGAGGATGCAAGAAATTGGGACAAATGGCTCGATCCCGTTATTCGCGGTACGAGAGGTTCCACAAGCCTCCACTGGGTTTTCCCCATTCGAGCTGCTGTATGGGCGGTGCCTGCGCGGCATGCCCGATGTCATACGTGAAGCTTGGGAGGAGGGACCTTCAACCAGTAAGAATGAAATTCAATACGTTCTTGATCTTAGAGCAAAACTCCACACCTTGGGGCAACAAACACAGGAGGATTTGTTCCAAGCTCAAGAATGACAGAGCTGACAGTATAACAGGGGAGCTTGGCTGCGGGAATTTGCACCGGGAGATAAGGTACCCCACATTGGGCTCCAAATTACTTGCCAAGTGGCAAGGACCCTTTGAGGTCACACAACGAGTGGGGGATCTCAATTATGAGGTAAAGCGAATGGATAGTTCCGAAGAGGGCGGAGCTCGGGCCGGAGGTGAATACAAAACCCAATCACATCAAACCGGTCACTTGCGGAGTTATCAAGTCACAGAGATTGCCAAGTTGCAACAGGAGTTTGCAGATGTGTTTTCCCCTCTACCGGGTCATACAAACCTCATCCAGCACCACATCGAGACCGAGCCGGGGATTGTGGTATGTAGCTGTCCTTACCATTTGCCCGATCACAAAAAGAAAATAGTTCATGAAGAATTGGATGCAATGCTCAATATGGGGGTAATAGAGGAATCCCACAGCGATTGGTCCAGCCCGGTTGTTCTAGTTCCTAAGAGCGACGGGTCTGTACGGTGCTGTGTGGATTATCGAAAAGTCAACGCGGTGTCTAAATTTGATGCCTACCCAATGCCTCGCGTTGATGAGTTGCTCGATCGGTTGGGCACTGCTCGATTTTATTCATCATTGGATTTGGCAAAGGGTTATTGGCAGATCCCCTTGACACTTCTCCACACCGTTTGGATTACACCAATTTGTGACGCTTCCGTTCGGTTTGTTCAGGGCACGTTTCAGCACCTCATGGACCGAATCCTCAGACTGGATTCGGCTTACGCCGCTGCCTATTTGGATGACATCATCATTTATAGCAATAATTGGCAGCGGCGTATGTAGCATCTGAGGGCGGTTCTGAGGTCGCTGCATCAGGCAGGGCTCACAGCAAACCCCAAGAAGTGTGCAATTGGGCGGGTGGAGGTACGGTACCTGGGGTTCCACTTGGGCCACAGGGAGGTGTGTCCCCAAATTGACAAGACTGCATTGATTGCGACCTGCCTGAGACCCAAGACCAAAAAGGGGGTGAGACAGTTCCTGGGGCTGGCTGGCTATTATAGGAGGTTTGTGCCTAATTATTCGGACGTCACCAGCCCGCTGACTGATCTCACTAAAAAGGGAGCTCCAGACTCAGTCCAATGGACAGAGCAGTGTCAACAGGTGTTTATGCAGGTTAAAGCATGCAGGGGGCCACTTTTACATGCACCTAATTTCTCTCTCCCTTTTGTGTTGCAGACAGATGCTTCAGACAGAGGGCTAGGGGCCGTACTCTCACAGGTGGTGGAGGGTTAGGAGTGCCCGGTGCTGTACATTAGCCACAAGCTCTTGATGAGGGAGACTAAGTACAGCACCGTGGAAAAGGAGTGTCTCACCGTCAAGTGTGTGGTCCTCACTCTCTGGTGCTACCTGCTGGGGTGGGCCTTCACCCTCTGCTCAGATCACGCCCCACTCCAATGGCTCCACCGCATTAAGGATACCAACGCGCGGATCACCCGGTGGTATCTGGCTCTCCAGCCCTTTAAATTCAAGGTGGTCCACAGACCGGGGGTGCAGATGGCTGTCATTATCTACCCTTTCCAGAAATGGGGGAGGGGGAGTGGTAGACAGGCCGGATGGCTCCCTGGCCTGAGTCGGGCGGTGGGGATATGTGGCAGCAGGGGTGTGGTCGAGTGACTGTCCGGAAAGAGAGAAAGCGGTAAGGGTTCTTACGCCTGAGCTAGATTATGTCTAACACCTGTCTCTAATTCCAGTGAGCATGGCGAGAGTGGCATATAAGCAGCCACGCCACCAGCAGAGAGAGAGTATATTAAAAATACTGAGGCAGACCTGAAGTGCCAAATGTCATCTGATGGCCTCAGAGAATTGACCAGATTGAAATACAAATATAATACTATTTTGTCATGGAAGGTGGAGTTTTGGCTATTCAGGGCAAGACAGTCTTATTTTGAGTTGGGGGATAAAACAGGGAAGATTTGGCTAGATATATAAAGCAGAGAGAGTCTTTTTCTACCATTTCCTCAGTGAAAACTGCTAGTGGTGAAATATTTACCTTGGTTATTGATATTAATAATGCTTTTAAAGAATTCTATCTTGATCTTTATAGTTCCACATCTTCGTCTACTGATGAAGATATTAGAAACTTTTTGGAACCATTAGATCTCCCTAAACTGACGAATGAACAAAAAAATGATCTTGATTCTGAGATAACCTTGGAGGAGCTTGGTGAGGTAATTAAGGATTTACCTAGAGGCAAAGCACTGGGGCCAGATGGATTTGCCACTGAATTTTTTAGATCTTATGCTACAGAACTGTGATGATACGGAATCATTAAAGAATGGAAAGCTTCCGCCAACTATGGCATAAGCCCGGATCAGTCTGATACTTAAAAAGGACAAAGATCCAAGCGAGTGTAAGAGTTACCGTCCAATTTCTCTGATTCAGCTAGACCTTAATTTTGTCAAAACTTTACTTAATCGGTTAGACAAAATTATGACATCTCTTATACATATAGATCAGGTGGGGTTTATTCAGGGTCGTAGCTCTTCTGTTAACATTAGGCGTTTCATCAATATCATGTGGTCAGTGGCGAATGATCAGACTCCGGTCGCTGCCATCTCACTTGATGCCGATAAGGCATTTGATATGGTAGAATTGGATTATCTTTTTAAGATTTTGGAAATATACGGGTTCGGAAATACTTTTATTGAATGGATTAAATTACTTGATAGACACCCGATAGTGGCGGTACAAATAAAATGGATTAATTTCAGATTATTTTACTCTGGATAGGGGCACCCAGCAGGGTTGCCCTCTTTTCCTATTATTGTTCTGTCTTGCCTTGGAACCATCTTACCGCGATAAGAAAGGAGGATGATCTTCCAGGGGTGATGGCGGGAGGAGTGGCGCATAAGATTTTGCTTTATGCAGATTATATTTTGTTATTCATCTCCGACCCTAATAGATCTATGCCTTGCCTCCACAGGATTATTAATTCCTTCTCTAAATTCTCAGGATACAGAGCCAATTGGTCTAAATCCAAAGCTTTGGCTCTGACAGCGTACTGCCCAGTAGCGGCGAGTTAATTTTGACCTCTTAATAAAAAGGTTTTCGAGCGATGTGGGCAGGTGGGCTTCATTACATTTATCTATGATTGGGAAGGTTAATGTTATTAAAATGAATTGTATTCCAAAATTCAACTACCTGCTACAGTCTCTCCCTGTAGATGTCCCCCACTTTTATTTCAAGCAATTTGATAGCATAGCGAAGACCTTTATTTGGAATGGTAAACGTCCCAGATTGCATTTTAACAAATTACATAGGCCGATTGACAAAGGTGGGCTAGGCCTACCCAAGATTTTGTTTTATTATTATGCATTCGGTCTCAGACATTTGGCACATTGGTTTCTTCCACCTGAGAGAGCCCCTCCCTGGTTTTGTATTGAACAGGAAGTTCTTGCCCCTATTTCGCCATTGCAAAGCCTTTCTATTAAACTAACCGGAGAAGTGAAGTTACACCCCATTATCTCGCATTTGCACTCGGTATGGACAAAAGTGTCCAGAGTGTTTAATTCGTACATTTATTTGAATGCTGCCTCGAGCATATGGCTGAACCCAAAATTATGTATTGATTAGTTCCCTTCTGGTGGTCAGAGTGGATTGTGAGGGGTGTTTCTACGCTCTGTGACCTATTTGAGAGTGAAGTGTTGAGATCCTTTGATAATTTGGTTCAACATTTTGGGATTCCCAGATCTCAGTTCTTTAGGCATTTACAGCTGCTCTGTACTATTTTGGGGAGTATCACACACCCCCCTAAAGCGGCAGACACTCTGGGAGTGGTGATTATTGCTTTTGGAAAAGGTCATGAGGGATCAGTGTATTACTACCTGCTAGTTCAGAGTCTGGGGGAACTTCTATCAAGAGATTATGGGAGAAAGATTTTAATTTCGTATTGGAGTGTGGGTTGGGATTCTAAAGAACATCAGGTCTGTATCTAGAGATGCAAGGGTGTGACTTATGCAGTTCAATATTTTACATACAGATTCTGTTGGACCCCCTCTAGATTGTATAGGCTTGGTCTTAATGACACACCCACGTGCTGGCATTGCCAATCAGAGGATGGAGACACGGCCCATGTTTTTTGGTGGTGTGCTGAGATCCAAGAATTTTGGTTGAGGGTATAGAGTTTTGTGTGTGATGTGTTGGGCATTCGGATTTTGTTTTGCCCCAGACTCTGTGTTTTGGGTGATGGGGTGGTCATTGATGTAGGAGATAAATACATAAAAAATTGGGTCCTGACCAGTGCTATGATAGGCAGGCAGATTGTTTTAAGGGGAAGGAATTGTTTGGAGTGCCCTCAATTCGGGAGTGGTGCGAGGAGATGGGGAGGGTGGTCTCGTGTAGAAAGCTGGGGATCTGGGATGCATTTAATGGGAAATGGGGTATTTATTTGATGGTTTTGGTGGACTCTCGGAGAGAGACGTGTAGATTTAGAGCTGCATGATTATTATTATTTTTTTATTTATTTTTGTATTTATTTGTTTTTATTTTCTGTGTGTGTGTGTTTGTGTGTACTTATGTAAGACCACAGGGATGTTTGTTTTGGGGTCGGGGTGGGGTTTTTGATTGGGGAGAGGGAGGGGTAGTAGTGGGAGTTAAATGCTGATTCGTTGTATATTTGTTAATCTTAAAAAAAACCTTTACAAGAATTTTTGAAATAAAAGCATCAAACTTTGTTTTTATTTGATATTAAGGCACCGGACAAATACTTGTATCATGCTATGACACCACGTTTGTTGGTGGAAATGAGGAGAAGTGACATGCTTCAGGTGAGGTTTTTATTTTCTCTGCCTTTGTGTGCAGTGTTTGTACTCTTTTCAATGTTTCACTCAGTTCAATAATCAACACTCTCAAAATAAACAAACTCCTTCACAACATCTTTGCATCTGTCTGCAAAATAAAAGGGAGAGAGAAGTGTGGAGCATGTAAGAGCGGTCCCCCACAAAGTGCAGATTTCACTTTTTGAAAAGTCTGTTGGTACGACTCCGTCCACTGGACCAGATTGGGGGCCCCCTTTCTAGTGAGATCAGTCACGGGCTGGTGACGGCAGAGAAACTAGACACAAACCTTTGGTAGTAGCCAGCCAGCCCCAGAAACTGTCTCACCTCCTTTGTGGTCTTGGGCGCTGGGCAGGCCGCGATTGCTGCGGTTTTGTTCATTTGGGGATGCACCTGCCCATGGCCCAAGTGGAACCCCAGATACCGAACTTCCACCCGCCCAATTGCACACTTCTTCGGGTTGGCTGTGAGCCCTGCCTGTCGCAACGATCTCAGGACAGCTCTCAGATGTTGCATGTGCCACCACCAATCATTACTATAAATACTGATATCATCCAAATAGGCAGTGGCATATGCCATATGTGGCCTGAGAATTTTGTCCATGAGACACTGGAACGTGGCCCTGGGCCCAAATTGGTGTAAGCTGAACAGTGTGGAAAAAAGCCATTTTTTCCTCTGGATATTGGAGCTAAAAGGATTTGCCAATAACCCTTTGTTAAATCCAGTGTCAAATAAAATTGAGCCGCGCCAAACCGATCGAGCAATTTGTCAATTGCATTGGGTATGCATAAAATTTGGACACCATGTTTACTTTTCGATAGTCTACACAGAAACTGACCATCCCATCGCTCTTAGGTACCAGAACCATGGGGCTGGCCCAATCGCTGTGTGACTTTTCTATTACGACCATTTCGAGCATTGCCTCATATTCTTCCGTAACAACCTTTTTGTGTTCAGGAAGGCAATAGAGGCGGCTACGAACCACCACCCCCGGGGTGGTCTCGATGTGGTGCTCTATGAGGTTCTTGCAACTGGGGAGAGGCAAGAACATGTCCGCAAATTCCGCTTGCAACTTCTACCTCTGTGAGCTTCAACGGTGAGAGGTGGTCTCCACATGGGACTGGGGTGAATTAATTTGGTTTGAGAGTCACCTCCGGCCCGAGCTCCACACTCTCGGGAACTACCGTCGCTAAGGCCACAGAGACCACCTCCCTCCATGATTTTAGGAGAGTGAGGTGGTAAACTTAATGTGCTTGGGGTGTTCGCTTAACCTCATAATCGAGATCACCAACTCGCCGTGTGACCTCAAAGGGCCCTTGCCACTTAGCGAGTAATTTAGAGCTTGAGGTGAGCAGTAATACAAACACTTTGTCTCCCGGTTTGAATTCCCGTATTCGAGTGCCCCTGTCATACAGTCAGCTTTGACATTCCTAAGCTTGGAGCAAATTCCCCTGTGCTAATTGACTCAAAGTGTGGAGTTTTGCTCCAAGATCAAGAATGTACTGAATTTCATTTTTACTGTTTGAAGGTCCCTCCTCCCAAGCTTCCCATATGAAGCTGAGCATGCCATGTGGCTGACGCCCATACAGCAGCTCGAATGGGGAAACCCCTGTGGAGGCTTCGGGGACCTCTTGCACTGCAAACAACAGGGCTTTGAGCTATTTATCCCAATCTCTAGCGTCCTCGTGTGCAAACGTATGAATCTGCAACACTACATGCTGAGATGTTGCGCAGGGGCACTGCTTCCAGATATCGTGTTGCATAGTCCACCAGAACTAATGCAAATCGATGGCTGTGTGCGGTCCATTCTAATGGCCCGATGATGTCCATACCAATTCTTTTGAAGGGGAACACGATTAATGGTAGAGGGCGCAATGGTGCTTTTGGGGTGGCCAGTGGATTCACTAACTGACATTCACGGCAAGCTGCACACCACCTGCGAACATCCGTGTGAATGCACAGCCAAAAAAAACTGCCCATTATTCGGTTAAGTGTTCTTTCCTTTCCTAAACGGCCAGCCATTGGATTATGATGAGCTGCCTAGAAGAGAGCTTCCCGATGGCTCTTTGGTACTATTAACTGGGTTGTATTCTCTTTTGTTTTAGTGTCACTCGATACAACCGATCTTTAATAATTTAAAAAAATATGGGTGTTCGAGCGCGATGTTAGGATGGAGCTGTTGACCATCAATTACTCTCACTTGGTCAAATGCATGTTTGAGGGACTCGTCACGTGACTGCCCTAGAGGGACATCCCCTTCAGGGAATTTGGGGCCCTGGCACCGCCTCTCCAGCCATAGCTTCACAAGTCATACAATGAGACATTATTTCACAGGACATATCCGTACAAATTTCCGTTAATAAATTCTTCAGGCCAATTCGTCCCCAAAATCAGCGGATGGGTGAGGCGGGAATTAACCACGGCCTCCACTCTATGTTTTCTCCCCCTGAATAGTATCTCAATGGTAACCACCGGATATGCGTGAATATTCCCATGCACATACCGCACCTTCATTCAACCATTTGTGCCCAATGTTCCATCTTGTAACAAACTTTGGTGGATTGAGGTTTGATAGCAGCCCGAATCCAGCAAAGCTTGATATGTATCCCCCCCGAGTACTCACCGGTATCCGATATGCCCTAGCTTGATTGGGGGCAGCCTGTGTGGCATCGGGAATCCGGACCAGCGTACCCACCTCCAATACGGAGCAACGGTCCTGGAAATGCCACGGATCCCCGCAGCTCCAATAGACTGGCCCAGGGCAGGGAGGAAACCTGGGCATCGGACTGCCCAGCCTCCTGGGGGCAGGAATGGGATGGAAAGAGGAGGGGTGGAAGCAGGGTTTGGGGGTAGGGAAGAGAGAGAGAGAGAGAAGACAGAGAGAGAGACTCCGGATCACTGCTTCCCGGAAACACCATCATATAGTCCTCAGCCAGCTGGATTTCTTCCTCCAGCGATGCTGGATGGTGGCACTGGACCCACTCTGCCATCCCACGGGGCAGCTGGGCGATGAACTGCTCCAGTACCACCTTGTCCACGATGTCCTGGGTGCCGCGGGATTGACCCGCCAGCAACCATTTCCAGCAGGTGTCCCGGACCTGCTGTGAAGGGGAACGGGCAGCCGTGTTTGCCCAGCTTCAGGGTGTGGATGCACTGGACTGTTTGGGGGTCCGACCAACCCGCTGCAGAATGGCTCTCTTCAAGTCAGCGTAGACAAGGAGGTTGGCTGCGGGGAGCTGTTGGGCTGTAAGCTGCGCTTCCCCGGAGAGTAACGGCAACAGTCGGGCCACCCACTGGTCAGGCGGCCATTCCCACACCTCAGCTGTCCTTTCAAAATGATCGAGGTAGGCTTCTGTATTGTCGGATGGACTCATTTTCACAAGGGTAACCGGCTGGAGAGTCGAGGTGGGCTCCAGGGCCTGTCGGTTCTCTGCTTGGGCCTGGAGCAGGAGTAGAAAATGCTGCTCCTGCTCCAGCCACAGCTCGATGATGGCCTGATGCTGGCGAGGGTCTTGATCACATCACCCAGTGGTGAGGACTCCATGACGACCTATCTCCTCGAATTTCTTCCCGGGTTTCGGCACCAGTGCGACACCACGTCAGGGTTCGTGGGTGGAAATGAGGAGACGGGGGAACAGTGGCACGCTTCAGGTGAGGCTTTTATTTTCTCTGTCATTGTGTGCAGCGTTTGTACTCTTTACAATGTTTCACACAATTCAATAATCACTCTCAAAATACACAAACTTCTTCACAATACTCCATAGATTCAACACTCAATGTGAACAGATACCAATGCCAATGCTGCATACTCATTCTCTCTCTGCCTCTCCGGTGTGTTTTGGCCGCTTTTGAGGCCTCTCCACGCTATCACTGTAACAAGAAACAGCTGTTACAAATCATGTCAACCAGCTTGACGAGCCACACCACTCCCTCTCTCCCACAAACAGACACACGTCCATGCCCCCATCATTAAAAATGCTAATCGAATATTTATTGACCATACTCCTATAAATGTATACATGCATATAGATATGCTACAGTATTAAAAATTTTTCACACAAACTATTCAAAGCAATTTAAATCTAAAGAGCAATCCTACAGTCTCTGCGACATTCAGTGTATAGAAGGCATCTCTACTATATTTTATGCATATAAAATGTACATTGAAATGCTTACATTCATGCTTACATTCACATAAACTCTTATAGAAATGCTAACATTCAGTGTTGTGACTGAGCAGTAAATTTCCCTAATTCATGAAACATGAGCAAAACAAATGTGTGTAAATGCATGCTTATGTAAAATGTCCCATTTAAATAAATGCCACAATTTACACAATTGTTTTACTAACAATTTGCACACAATTTTGTTCTGCTTGTGTTTCATGAATAAGACAAATGTACTTAATTTTAATTAACCTGTGTAATTTTTATGCCCTCAATGTTTTTTGGCAATGTAAAAGTCTTAAGAACCTTTGTAATAAAAAGCAACAAACTTCTATTTCTATTTATGGAAGATTTGTTCCCTATCTGTCACTCACTCGAAGTTGTGTCGATGTAGTGACACTAGGGGTCACTCTTGGGAGCCCGAGACACCTCTGGTCTTTGATAAAAGGCCAATGAAAATTGGCGAGTGGTAATTGCATGTCACTCCCCCAGACATACAGGTATAAAAGGAGCTGGTATGCAACCACTCATTCAGGTTTTATGCTGAGGAGCCGATATAAGGTCTGGCCATTTCAGCGGGTAGTTCAGCGTTGTGGCAGGAGGGACATAACGTCTCGTTCCCTCCATCAGGGAACGGAGGTTACACAAGTAACCATGACGTTCCCTATCTGTCACTCACTCAACGTTGTGTCGATGTAGTGACACTAGGGGTCCCTATACGAAATGCCACAACTGGCTGAACTGTGTTTCGTGAACTGTCGGTGTGTGGTGGGCAGACTACTGTGTGCCTCATAGCCAACACACCAGGTTGACACGTAACCTCCCCCAAGATAGTTATGAGTGTTGAACGGCCCTTTTTGGGGACAAGTCAACTACCCAAAAGATACAGACAGGCTTAACCCAGTCGTGGCCTCTTTTCCCCTTCTTTTTTTCCACTCCCTAAAAAAGGGGGATTATCCGACTGGGCTGCCAGGTCTAGTCGGGGCGTGTCCCTCCCAAGGGGAAGGCATCGCGGAGACCACCACTCACCCAAAGAGAGGGGGGGATATTTAAGTGGAAGAATATGTCACATGGTCTTTCCAACCATGTGGAGTGTCTTCAAGGTAGATCCTGCCCAATGGGGGAGGAGTTACTACAAATATGGAGACTGGGGCAGAGGGGCTCTGTCCAAGGAAGACGCAGTTTGCCAACAGTGAAATGAACTAGCAGAAGATATATATCGCATGGGGTTAGCCTTACAGGGAACCGCCACATGCGGAGCACCTAACCCAGAACAGGACTCTTAATTAGCACGTGTACTGGTCCAGCAGCGAGTCTCTCTGAAAACTCGACTGCCACAGGGCTTGGAGGAAATCAACCAGGGAACAAAGTTTGTGAACACTACTGGGAATAAATGGCGCATGTCTTCAGCTCCAAGTGAGGTGGAAGGCACTATGTGCAAGTGATACACCCGGCCAGCTATCCCGGGCTTATCCGCTTGTGTTGCATGCCACTACCTGGGACGAAACCGGTTCCACCCGGAGGTTGTAGAACCTTGCAAAGGTGTTGGGTGTTGGCCAGCCCACTGCTCTGCAAATGTCTGTTAGAGAGGCACCTCTGGCCAGGGCCCAGGAAGCCGCTACACCTCTGGTAGAATGGGCTCGTAGCCCTACCAGGGGCGGCATGTCCTGGTCGAGATATGCCATAGTTATGGCATCAATGAGCCAGTGGGCGATCCTCTGTTTGGAGACAGTGCTTCCTTTCCGCTGTGCACCAAAGCAGATAAAGAGCTGCTCAGAGATTCTAAAGCTCTGCGTGCGATCCAAATAGATGCATAAAGCGCGCACCGGACACAGCAACGACAGGGCTGGGTCTGCCTCCTCCTGGGGCAGTGCTTGCAGGTTCACCACCTGGTCCCTAAAAGGGGTGGTGGGAACCTTGGGCACATAGCCCAGTCGGGGTCTCAGGATCACGTGAGAGTAACCCGGACCGAACTCCAGGCACATTTCGCTTGTAGGTCACCTACCCTCTTGATGGAAGTGAGCACAGTCAGGAGGGCAGTCTTCAAGGAGAGTACCTTAAGCTCGGCTGACTGCAAAGGCTCAAAGGGGGCTCTCTGTAGACCCTGAAGAACTATGGAGAGGTCCCATGAGGGAACGAGGCACGGTCTGGAGGGATTCAGTCTCCTGGCGCCTCTTAGGAACCTGATGATCAGGTCGTGCTTCCCTAAGGACTTACCGTCGACTGCGTTGTGGTGTGCTGCTATGGCGGCAACGTACACCTTCAAGGTGGAAGGGGACAGCCTCCCTTCCAGCCTCTCCAGCAGGAAGGAAAGCACTGATCTGACTGCGCATCTCTGGGTGTCTTCGCGTCGGGAAGAACACCACTTAGCGAACAGACGCCACTTAAAAGCATACAGGCGCCTCGTAGAGGGGGCCCTAGCCTGAGTGATCGTGTCTACCACCACGGGTGGTAGACCGCTTAGGTCTTCCGCGTCCCGTCCAGGGGCCAGACATGGAGATTCTGGGTGCAGGTGCCAGAGGGTGCCCCATCCCTGAGAAAGAAGGTCCTTCCTCAGGGGAATTCGCCAGGGGGGAACTGTTGCGAGGAGCGTGAGGTCCGAGAACCACGTCTGAGTGGGCCAGTAGGGTGCTACCAGGATGACCTGCTCCTCATTCTCCCTGACCTTGCACAGGGTCTGTGCAAGCAGGCTCACTGGGGGAAACGCATATTTGCGTAGGCCAGGGGGCCAGCTGTGTGCCAGCGCGTCTATGCCGAGGGGAACCTCGGTGAGGGCGTACCATAGCGGGCAGTGGGAGGTTTTTTGGGAGGCGAACAGGTCCACCTGTGCCCATCCGAATCGATTCCAAATCAGCTGGACCACCTGAGGGTGGAGTCTCTACTCTTCCCTGAGGGACAGACTCGCCGTGAGACGAGCCAGCGAACTCATCCAGAAGCCCAATTGGGGCAGACGAGCGTGCTGGGTAATGGGAGGTCCGCGGGGGGATACCTGGCGGAGACGATCCCACTGGGGTCCCCAAATTGCCCCCAGTGCTAGCCGCGCTGGCCTCATACCCGTAGGTAGAAGGACCAAGGTGGGGAGCCGCTGGGGTGCCATGGTCATGTTCTCGCAGTGAGAACATGAATCATTCACAAACGCTGCCTCCATGTGGGTCGTGCCCAGACATGAAAGACAGCGATCATGACCATCCAAAGTTGAGAGATAACGACCACAACCAGGAATAACACACAATCGGAAAGGCATCTTTAAAAAGACGCATCTTTAAAAAGATGTTCCATGTGTGCGCTCTTTTAGAGAAATATATACTCTTTTAGAGGGGAAAAAGCTCTTTCAGAAAATATACTCTGGTTTTTCTGCCGAAGCGCCCACGGGCGTTCTCTGCAGTGCACCAGTGCAGGAGAGGGAGAAGCCGCTGAAATACGCCGTCAGATCCAGCAGAGGTGAATGAACAGTAGTATTCAGCTCAATGAGCATACCCGTTCGGCTCCGAAGAGAAAATCTGAATGAGTGGTTGCATACCAGCTCCTTTTATACCCGTATGTCTGGGGGAGTGCCATGCAAATACCACTCGCCAATTTTCATTGGCCTTTTATCAAAGACCAGGGGTGTCTCAGGCTCCCAAGAGTGACCCCTAGTGTCACTACATCGACACAACGTCACTCGTTGTGGGGTTACTCGAGCCTGCTTAAATGTAGTGGGAAAAGTGCCTGCAAGTAGAGATGTGTTAATTATGTGTGTGAGTGCAGGTAGAATGGACGGAGAAATGGCCTGGAGAAGGTGAGAAGGAATGGGGTCAAGGGAACAGGTGGTGGGGTGGTTGGAGAGGAGGAGTTTAGAGACCTCAGTGTCAGACAGAGGAGAGAACATAGACAGAAGAGTTGCATACAGGAGACGTGTTTGACAGGGTGTGGTGCTGAGAATGTAATAACGATGGTTGTAACCTTATTAGTAAAAAATGTGGCGAAGACATCTGGTGTCAGTGATGTGTCTGGTGGTGGAGGGGGAGGGCAGAGAAGTGTGTTGAATGTTCTAAACAAGCTGCAAGTGTCTGTGGTGCTGTTGATCTTGTTCTGGTAATAGGAGGTTTTTGCAGATTTAACGTTATCTGAAAAAGTTGCAAGCAGAGACTGATATTTACCTAGATCTGCTGGATCTTTAGATTTCCGCCATCTCCTCTCAGCTGCCCTGAGGTCAGTCCGATGTTCACGAAGGACGTCAGACAGCCAGGGGCTGGGTGGTGTAGCACGTGCTGGCCTAGAGGAGATAGGACAGATATTGTCTAGACAGGTTGTTAAAGTAGAGCTTAGTGTGTCTGTGGCAGTGTTTGCAACAAACGTGGTAAATACATTTAGTGTGGGAAGAGAGGTAGAGACAGCAGTGGAAAGGCGTGAGGGTGAAAGAGAATGGAGGTTACAGCGAAAGGAAATCAAAGGTGGAGACTGTTTTAATGTAGATGGGAGGGTCATGTTGAATTGAACAATGTAGTGATCAGAGACATGTAAAGGAGTACCAAGAATATTTGAGTTGGTACAGTTACGTGTAAAAATGAGGTCCAGCTGGTTGCCCGATCTGCGAGTTGCTGTGATGTGTAGTTTTTCCAAGTCAACTGAGGCCAGGAGAGTATTCAGTTCAGTGGCCTGGGGCTTGTCTTGGTGTAAGTTGAAATCACCAAGAACCACAAGTGGCCTACCATCCTCCGGCAAGGAGGACAGCAGGACATCCAACTCCTCAAGAAAGTTTGTCAGCTGACCTGGAGGGCAATAGATGACAAAAACATGTATTTTTGTGGGTTGCATTGTAGTAATAGCATGGAATTCAAAACTAGTATTGTTACATAGTGAAGAGTGTGGTGAAAAAGTCCAGTTGTTATTAATGAGCAAACCTGTTCCCCCAGGTTCCCCCAGGGGTGTGAGAGGAGAAGAAGTTGTTGGAGAGAGCAGCAGGTGTTGCTGTATCCTCTGGACATATCCATGTTTCTGTTAGTGCCGGGATGCTGAGGGTGGACTGCGTGGCAAAGGCTGGAATGAAGTCAGCTTTGTTCACAGCTGACTGGCAGTTCCAGAGTCCCACTGAGAAAGAGAGCGGAGCAGGTGCTGAAGTGCAAAGTGGCCATAGGTTGTGTGGGTTGCGTTTGGTCTTGCATCGATATCATGGAAACGGTCTGTAACAGATAACAGGGATGTGCTTGAAGGCAAGTGTTATTCGTGAAGTAGACATGTTAGTATATAGAAGGAAAATAAGAAGAGACACAATAACAAGATACTTAAGTGCTATGGTGAGTGGCGCCTTGTCGGTGTCCTTGCTCGGTGGACTCGCACAGGTAGACTCGCTGGTCTTTACCAAAGTAGGTCTTCCCACGAGGAGGGCTTTACATGAGGGCTACCACTTCCGCTGCCGCTTCCGTGTCAGCATTCAAGCCAAATATATACACGATGAAAATGAGCCGTTCAATGAAAAAAGCAGGACAAGCCTTAATGCTACTTAGCACAACAAAGCTAGTCACGTGGTCAACAGAAACTAGAGGTGACAAGCGCGACTTCCATACACCACAAATAAATTATGCTGCACTTTAGCAATAAATAATACTCTAAAACAAGTGAAGCACTGTTTATAGACAATAAAAACCACTATAGTTTTACACACGCTGGACAACCAACGCTAAATCTAGCAGTGAATAACCTGGGACAAGTCAAAACAATATAGCACACACACACCAACCCACGTTTAAGCGACACGAGTTCAAGACAGTAAACAAACAGCACAAGTCTAGCAATGAATACCACTCTACAACAAAGTAAAACAATGAAATAAACACACTTACATGCAACTGCAGACTCCTGTTGATAGATTGCTTCTCAAAGTTTGCAATCAAACTTCTTGCATTCCATTGCAGGATTATAAAAACCATTATGATCCCCCACATACTGCCTGGGAATTTATATTCTGCATCTTGATTGTCTCATTTATTTGTTCCAAAGTTACTTCTACTTCCAGGTGACTTTCAGCTGCCCTAATTATGATTTTTATCCTTTTTGTTCTACTTTGTTTGAGCGGAGCAATTTACTACTTCCGCCATAAAAGCGATGAATGATACTTTGTCAACTATCATTGTGTTTTCATTCACCTTACTGAGATTATGACACTCATTTATTTTAGATGGGGATCTTTGCACATTTTCTGCATTCTGGATTCTTAACCCGCTTTATTGCTTCTGCATATGTCAACCCCTCCGACACCTTGATGTTTTGAATTTTCACTGCTTCTTACCTCACCTGTCATCCACCATAACCAGCACTATGCTCCTCTCCACAGTTGCAACATTTGGGTTTCACTCCTTGTTCACATTTCCCATATTCATGATATCCACCGCACCTTGCACATCGCTGCGTCCCTTTACAAAGAGCTGCCACATGCCCATACTTTTGACATAAAGCATCTAAGCGAGGGGGAACATATAACCGGACAACATAACCTATAAAACCAACAAACATTCTCTCTGGCAGCTTTTCTTCATCAAAATGCACCATTACATAAAGGTGTTCCAACCTTTCTTTATTTCTGACATACTTCAATTGCTTGACATCTACTACTGCTGCCCCATATAAACTTCTCTTGATTGTTTCTTCTGACACATCCGTGGGAACCCCTGTAATAACTCATTTCGTCCATTTCTTATCTTCCAACACAGAACACAAAATGTTCTATCCCACCAATGACTTAAGCCCTAGCACTGCTTTTTGATGTTTACCATCCTTGCAAAAAAAGCAACAATTTACTGTTTCATAAAATTTTCGCAAAGTTAATTTTCCCAATCGCTTCCTTCAATGCTTTAGTCACTCTCAATGGGTTCAAATTCATATTCTCTGACAGGAATTGTCTCTACCTTGAATTTGTAACGATGCTGCGCTGCAATGACGAAGACGAAGACGAATTGACAAACCCAAGTGCAATTTATTAAACAAAAGTGAAATCCAATAAAACCCTAACTATAAACTTGAAACATAAACATGAACTTGACTAGACGTAAACATGAACTTGACATAAACTGGACCTCACATGATCAGCGTACAAAAGATGGCACTAGCTCAGCGGCCATGTCGTGGAACTCTGGCCTGGCGGCCATGTCGTGGAACTCTGGCTCGGCATCCACCTGCCCCACAGTGAACATAGAACCAGTGATCTGCAGGGCAAAGTCAATACACTGAGCGAGGCTGAAGGAACTGCAACTGCCAGGCATCAAAGTGGAGATAAGCTCATTTAGTCCAAATCGGAAACAGTCTTTGAGGGCAACCACATTAAAGTCCACCTGGCAGGCCAGAGTGCAAAAGTCCTCAGTGTAATCCTCCAGGGGACGATTCCTCTGATGTAGGCAGAGGAGCTGGATTGCTGGGTTCATTGTCGGTGAAGTATTTCTGTAACGATGCTGCGCTGGCGCTGGCAATGACGAAGATGAACTGCAGAGACCCAAGTGCAATTTATTAAACAAAAGTGAAATCCAATAAAACCCTAACTATAAACTTGAAACATGAACATGAACATGAACTTGACTAGACGTAAACATGGACTTGCCATAAACTTGACCTGACATGATCAGCATACCAAATATATACAATACTTGACAAAGGACAATGGAAATCATGAGGGTTTAAATACATGGACATGGGAGAACAAACCAATGAACAACCAGAACTCAAAATAAGATAATTAAACAATAAACCAATGAAAACAAGACACATGAACATGGAGGGAAAACAGGAATCACACAACTAGGGAACCACATGACATGAACCAGCAACTAGAATTTTCAAAATAAAAGACATGAAATACAAGAATCAACAAAGTACACATGACAGAATTATTCCTTTTTCCTTTAAATCCTGTTGTTTTTCCCCTTTCACTATCAGATCCTGAAGGTTGACTCCACAATTTCTGCCTTTTCAGATTTTCTACTATGGTCCAGTTACTTTTCCTGCTACTACCTCCTCTTTCCCCACCACAACATTTATCCTTCATTTCCATCTCACTTCCGGATTCTATGTCACGTCCCTTCATCTCTGATCCAATCACAACCAGTGTTACCAACCACTGTCCCAAGAGTTCTCCTTCTCTGTCTGTTTGAGCTAGGTGTTGTTTATACAGTGAGTTTTGCTTACTGCCCCCTGGAGAAAACAGGTGGTACTCTATGTTTGAATTGCTTATTTGGAAGGAATATTCCTTATACCGGTCTGGGGACATGATTATTTGTGTTATTGTTTATATAATGAATTGCACTGAATTCATGTGTTAAATCAACAGCCCTAATATATATAATAATTTATATGCAATCAAGACAAGGCTTATTGATGGATCGCAATATATTGATTTGTGACATGTGTAACGCAGTGCGTGTTGAATTGTGAGGTGGCTGGCGATACCCAACCCTACTATTAACCTACTAACTTTGCCTACTAGCATGCATAACTCAGATGCCTGTAATGTAAAAATATGTATTTTTTCATTTTTCTTCCATGCACGGTAGACCAGGTGTAATTAATCACTGTATAAATCAGTATGAGGAGGCTGACAGCATAAAAGCTCCTCACATTAGTAAATTGACCTATCAAAATGGATATTCAAACGATGCAACATCATATGCTTCTGTACAAAATTTGGCCAAAAAATGGAAAAATGGAGGCAAGGTGAAATTTGCCTCCTTTTGCATTAATCACCAATCATTTCAAGCCAAGGCGACATTTCAAGACAATAAGCTTTCAGTATCATGTTAGTGCGTCATCAAGCCTGCATGTAATGTGGTTAACACAAAAGGTAAAGAGACTTGATATCAATCAATGTCAATTAAATAAGTTATTGGAGGATCTTAAAACAAGTGAAAGTCTGAATGACAGAATCATATGTGACCTGCTCCATCATTTTAAGTTGCATTGACCCAGAATCACATTTTAAAATTTACACAATAAAGTAAAAAAGGGAAAATCTCAGCTTTCTAAATATATATATATATTATGTTTCTATCACAAAACGTTGCAGTGATAAAATAATTTAAACGGTCATAAAACACTGTTTTTGAGAAAACAGCCTCTAAACTTTCCAAACAATTTTCAGACATTATTTGACATATTTGGAGCATTTATTCAAGCACACATTTATTATTTAAGACATAAACAACAGTTTAAGTTAAAAAAAATAAATAAAAATAAATAAATATATATATATATATATATATATATATATATATATATATATATATATATATATATAAATAAAATGCAGGGACACTGCTCTTGCATGATCAGTGTGCAGATGTGCAGATTAATTAATTCAGTGTCTATATAACATTAATGCAGGCTGACAAAGCATATTTAAAACATATCTATGCATATACACTTAGGCATACACAAACGCACACACACATGCACACACCCTCTCACATCATGCATCAGTGCTCTATGTTCCTCAGAGGCACATGTGATGTGCGTTCTGTGTATCAGCACCTCTGCCTCCTCTTTGGGCTTTCAAACTGTGCCACACACACACACACTTTAAATAGCTTGTTTCAGTTCCACAACGGTGCTGAGAAGTGCAAGAGCAGCAGTTTAGGCGGGATGGGGTGCGCTGGGCTAAATATGACGTTACTCTAAAAGAGGTATGGTTGTGAAAGTGAGCAGCTCAAAACAGCTCCTTCCTTCCAGGAAGAATGGATCTGTGATATAATTTGAGGAAGGAACATGCGCTGAAAGTGAACTTTGCTGTCTTATAAGCACAATAAGCACTCAACGCTCTGACACACAAACCAAACTGTGAGGTGGAAGCAGGGGCGTAGAAGTCATTTTAAAAGTGTGGGGGACACAGCTGTCAGAAGGTGGCTCACACAGACCCAACACTTACAGTGCAGTATTAATATATTACAATATATATTAATATACAGTACTGTGCAAAAGTTTTAGGCACTTAAGATGTTTCACAAAAACATTTGTCTTAAGATGGTTATTTGTATCTTCAGCTTTAGTGTGTCAATAGGAAAAATACATTTTAGAGTCCCAAACATTACTTTTGCAAATAAAAAAGATTAGAATAGAAGAATATGGCACTCTGTAAGAGATGGCATTGCCCTCACAGAGCCCCCTACAGAACATCAAGTCAGTCTGGGATTACATGAAGAGACAGAAGCAATTGAGACAGCCTAAATAGATAGAAGAACTGTGGTGAATTCTCCAAGAAGCTTGGTACGTCCTATCTGCCAACAACCAAGAAAAACCAGGTGTACCTAGGAGAAGTGGGGCTGTTTTAAAGGGTTAGGATTTAGGTTTTTTTATGTTTACTGGACTTTGTATGATGTTAATTGATAAATGTAAACTATTTATGGCATTATTTTTGAAGACATCCTCAGTATGCAACATTTTTCACAAGTGCCTAAAACTTTTGCACAATATGGAGTTAATTAACAGAGGTTCGGGAGGAGCATGTTCATTTAAATCTGACAAATCACAGCCCACGAGCAGGAGTATATAAGCCGCTGCTTACCTGCTTCCTGTGACAACTCTCCTGACATGAGAATCTTTCCGGCATTTGGCCCCGCCCACTTCCCCAGGAACAGACCCAGGCAGACGGATCATAGGATGCAACTCTCTTGCAAAGCATTCAGCTTTTAGAGAAATATACTCTTTTATTTCTGCCGAAGCGCCCAGGGGCATTTTCTGCAGTGCACCAGTGCAGAGGGCGGAGAAGCTGCTGGAATGCCGAAAATCTGAATGAGTGGTTGCATACCAGCTCCTTTTATACCCGTATGTCCGGGGGAGTGGCATGTAAATACCACTTGCCAATTTTCATTGGCCTTTTATCAAAGACCAGAGGTGTCTTGGGCTCCCAAGAGTGACCCCTAGTGTCACTACATCGACAAAACGTCGAGTGAGTGACAGATAGGGAACTACCAGTGCTGAAGAAGTAATCCAAAGTATTTAGAATACGTTACTGACCTTGAGTAATCTAACAGAATACATTACAAATTACATTTTACAGCATGTATTCTGTAATCTGGAGTGGAATACATTTCAAAAGTAACCCTCCCAACCCTGTATATATATATATATATATATATATATATATATATATACACATACATACATGCACACATACTGTACATACACACATACATACATACATCTGTTATATACAGTGCAAGGTAATGTAATGGCAGAAGAGGTTGGATGTGTTGATGTGTTTAAAAGTCCACAGGATTAAAAGTGTCCACAGTTGCAGAAACTTTCAGTTACAGTCTTTAGTCTTCCTCTTTACTGTCTCTCTTTGGTTTAATCAGGTCAACAAACAGGCCAGAAGAGGCCCTGCATAAAGACAAGCTTTTATTCCTAAATGTGTCAACAGAGTGAACGTTCTGCTTTACTTCCGTCATTCAGTTTTTTCATTCAACACAAGCATGAGTGAAATCTTGTAATGGACTGATAGAAAGAGAATATACAGCATAAAACCATGTCTGGAGGGACAGCGTGTTTGTGCGTGTGTGTGTCTGTGTGAGTTTTCCCCCTGAGGATATCAAGATCAGATTTCAGTCAAAGCGATACTTCAGTCAGCCTATCTTGGCACTTTCTGTCTGAGTCACAGCCTACACTAAAAAGAAAAACAATACTGACACACACACACACAGACACAAACAGACACGGGGTCACAGCTTCGGTAGTTACAATAACAGCTTTGGTAATCACAGTAGTTGAGGGGTTAATACCGTTCTATACAGACACAGTTCGGTTATTTACATAAGTGACAAGCGCATTTTACAAACAAATTCATTTTCATAAATTCTACATAGTGTGTGAACTACAAATTGCCGGATGATAATACTTCTCTAGTGTTTAATATTTCTTTGGTCAAAAATACCAAACACCAAACAGGTTAAAATGGTGGCATTCATTTTTCTTCTTCAGAGCATTGCAACGATTATCACTTGTAAATGATCACAATTTCAGGAGTTACTCCTGTATAGTGCGCAACAGTCTGGTTCATGAAGTTTAATAGTTGTTAAATAGCTGATTTCCTGGTGAAGAACTACACTACCCATGATCCTGAAGTGAAAGATTCACTAATCAGAGATTCCCAGTCAACAAATCGCACCAAAAGAGCTCTGCGCTGACTGCCCACTCCCATGACGCACTGTGAATGATGCAGCTGATTCGCTCTCACTTAGCTCTTACTTATATATTTGTATACAGTTGTGCTCAAAAGTTTGCATACCCAAACGTTAAACGATTTAAACTACTTTGTGTCGGGTGGTTCTTTGCCTCCATGTTGTACATTAAAATCGCTTAGAGCACACCTAGCCATGAATTACCCCTTACATAAATAATCTATTTAGATTTTATTGTAAAATATTCCACATACAGTTGTGCTCAAATTTTGCATACCCTGGTAGAAATTGTGAAATTTTGGCATTGATTTTGAAAATATGACTGATCATGCAAAAAAACTGTCTTTTAAATAATAATTGTAACAGAAAACCAAAATGGCCCTGATCAAAAGTTTATATACCCTTGAATGTTTGGCCTTGTTACAGACACACAAGGTGACACACACAGGTTTAAATGGCAATTAAAGGTTAATTTCCCACACCTGTGGCTTTTTAAATTGCAATTAGTGACAGGATACAAAGAAAAACCTACAGGTAACCTCAGGAGAAATACAGACTGCTCTGGAAAAAGACGGTGTGGTTGTTTCAAGGAGCAAAATACGACAATACTTGAACAAAAATGAGCTGCATGGTTGAATTGCCAGAAAGAAGCCAATGCCACTAAAAAGCCCAGTTACAATATGCCCGACAACACCTTGACATGCCTCACAGCTTCTGGCACACTGTAATTTGGAGTGACGAGACCAAAATAGAGCTTTATGGTCACAACCATAAGCGCTATGTTTGGAGAGGGGTCAACAAATATTGTGCTCCTTGAAACAACCACACCGTCTTTTTCCAGAGCAGCCTGTACTTCTCCTGAGGTTACCTGTGGGTTTTTCTTTGTATCCCGAACAATTCTTCTGGCAATTGTGGCTGAAATCTTTCTTGGTCTACCTGACCGTGACTTGGTATCAAGAGATCCCTGAATTTTCCACTTCTTAATAAGTGATCGAACAGTACTGACTGGCATTTTCAAGGCTTTGGATATTTTTATATCCTTTTCCATCTTTATAAATTTCCATTACCTTGTTACGCAGGTCTTTTGACAGTTCTTTTCAGCTCCCCATGGCTCAGTATCTAGCCTGCTCAGTGCATCCACGTGAGAGCTAACAAACTCATTGACTATTTATACACAGACACTAATTGCAATTTAAAAAGCCACAGGTGTGGGAAATTAACCTTTAATTGCCATTTAAACCTGTGTGTGTCACCTTGTGTGTCTGTAACGAGGTCAAACATTCAAGGGTATGTAAACTTTTGATCAGGGCCATTTGGGTGATTTCTGTTATCATTATGATTTAAAAAGGAGCCAAACAACTATGTGATAATAAATGGCTTCATATGATCACTATCCTTAAATAAAAGACAGTTTTTTTGCATGATCAGTCATATTTTCAAAATCAATGCCAAAATTTCACAATTTCTACCAGGGTATGCAAAATTTGAGCACAACTGTATGTGGAATATTTTACAATAAAATCTAAATAGATTATTTATGTAAGGGGTAATTCATGGCTAGGTGTGCTCTAAGCGATTTTAATGTACAACACGGAGGCAAAGAACCACCCGACACAAAGTAGTTTAAATCGTTTAACGCACACCTAGCTGTGAATTATCCAGCATCATACAGATTTGCATGGCCAGAATTAAAAAGTTGTCATTTATTTTTTGCAATGCAAAATTCGATTGAAAGAATAATAATAATTTTAAAAAAATAATAATAATAATTTTAATTTACTTTTGTTGGTTATTTTATCTATGGGTTAAGAATCTAGAGTTCTGTCTGTACTAAATCAGACAGAGATAATGTAGTGCGATAAGATTACATTTATTTTAATTAAAATAAACAAAAAGCTGTATTGGAAAAATGGACATGAGAATTTTGAAGACCAAACACTTTATAAAACCTCTGTGAATTGAAATACACAGTCCAGAAATAATAATAGCCAATTAAACAGCAAACGTCTACATTTTAAAATATAGTCTGCATTGCCCTCTTCAGTCAGTGCTGCATGAGCGAGTGTCGCCCTCTAGCAGGTCTATGGGGAACATACTGAGCAGCACTGCAATATGAGATGATGTTTATCATTCCAATTTAAGTTGAAATATTTGTCAAAATGTTCCCTTCCCAAACATTGGCTGTAAATGCAGTGAGACCGAAACACGTCACAGATCAAAGGAATATTACGCAATCTATCTGGATCATCGTGGTAACGGAACCAGTGGTAGAGAATGTGATTCTCCCATTGATTTTCATAAGGTTTCTATCTCCAAGTCAGTCAGGGTAATGAACACTGGTGCCTTTTCCATTTTTCCTGTAGCACATAATTGATTTAAAGATAGCACTGCTTGACTTGATGTTGTGTTTTGTGATGTGATTTAACAGAAACATAAAACTTTCAAAATGTCTCAATACAGAGGGCAGCGTATAAGGAGCGTTAATACTGAAAGGTGATTAAAACTGACTGAAACTACCGGTGCATTCAATGGTCTCAACGCACGCATTCCAGCCAATCAAAACATTCAGATGTATTCAGATGGACCTTGATATCAGTACTTACAGTATAATCAACAATGTTAAATCATTTATAAACACATGCACTCATCTCTAATACTTACCACAACTTTGAGTGAACTAAATTACTTGCCCCATGAGCATGCAGCTGAAATTTTCTATAACACAGACTCATAGGCTGTTAAACAATTAAATACATATGAAGAATGAATAACAAAAATTTCTGCAAATCGTTCAGGTTTAGTTGAGATCTGTTTAAAGCACTTTCAAACACTTGAGTGCATTTGTGTGTGTGTGTGTGTGTGTGTGTGTGTGTGTGTGTGTGTGTGTGTGTGTGTGTGTGTGTGTGTGTGTTCAAATTTACTACAGAGATGACTCACTGAGCACTTTTTAGAAATTTGACAGTTTCAGTGAGGAAGCCAGTCAAACACACAGATGTGCATCCCATAGAACATTTTACATTTATTTAATGCAAGTACAACCATTAACTAGTTAATCAAATGAATGAATTTCTACTTTTTGATTGACCTTTGTTTTAAGGCTAAGCATATATATATAATATAACATCATAAAAAACAGAAACCAGTTGCTACAGTAGATCACAGAATGAGTTGACAATGACAAAATGATGTCAAACATAATCGATTCTTGTGTGTATTGTGACTAATCCCGACACCCCAGATTTTCATTTTGGGATTAAATACTGTATTACTTTGTGCATCTTCAGTTGTAATTTTTGGGCCAGGCATGTCTATAATGCCTGCTGAGAGCTATCCGCATTCCCATTTATATCAAAGGTACTGTACACAATTTCTCCATCTTTGGACGTTCAGCTCTGGATATGGACATTTTTGAGCCAATCACACTGCAACCACTGAAAAAATGGCATCTTGACAACACAGATGAGCCAATGGCACCACAAAAAACCCTTCACTCGGGACTATCCTGAGTTGTGACGTCAAAGACAGAAGACAGCGAAAAATATAAATATGTTAAAAAAATTCTTATATCAATTCTAGAATAAATCTTATGGACTGATGAAAAAAAATTATAGTCCCTACCAGATGGGTTCAAAAATCTCCAAATATCTGTAAGACCAAGATTTTACACATCCTGTGAAGCATCAGTGTTGATCTAGGGGGCTTACACACTTTTGCTTCACTATAATCAAGGACTGAATCCATCAATAGATTAAAGTCTCCTCCCAATATTTTATTATGAGGGTGCCAGCAGCTTGCAACATCCCATCAATATCTATAAAAAAGCCCTGATCATCAGCCCTGAAAATAAACTTTTGCCCCTGAATTTCTGCTAAAACAATAATGACTCTTCCAAATTTATCTTAATCTGTTTGAGACATTTGAATTGTAGATGTTTACTTATAAAATGTAATGACTCCCCTGCTCTTACTTGAGCAAGCACTAAAGAAAACATGTCCACTCAATATCTTCCAAAATTTTTCAGCCTCCTGCGGGGAAAGATGCGTTTCTTGAAGAAACACTATATCAAATTTTTTACGTTTAAGAAAATAAATAACCTTCCTTCTTTTTAAAGGGTGCCCCAACCCATTCACATTCCATGTGGAGAGAGACAATCCGCTCATATTAACATTTGACATTTTAACATATGAGAAAAAATAGATTGTGTGTCAAAAATAAATTTATAAAGACCATATTCCAAAACTGGTGCAACAATCAACCCCTGACCATCCCCCAGAAAAGAAAAAAAATTTACCCTGCACACGACAGCGCCAACATTTATCCCTGTAGGGCTTTACTGGTTGTTCAGATCAGTGTTACTATCAGAAATAATTAATAATTATTTTGTTAGTTATTAATTAATATTTAAATTAATTAATTGAATCTAACTCATTAAAACCTCATATGGGTCTCCAGTAAATGTTGTGCACTATGTTTAGGAGTGGGTTTGGTTATTAGCAATAATTAATAATTATCAAAGATAATTGTTAATTATTAAACTCAATAGAACATTGATGAGAATCAATGTTAGCTTTTTCTAATCCTTTAAATCAACAATTATAAAAGATAATCATTAATTGTTAACATCGATGAAACATTAATTAAAATTAACACTAGCTTATTGATCATTCAAATTCAACAATCATCAAAGATAATAATCAATTATCAAAAATCAATAGAATATTAATAAGGATTAACATTGACGAGGCACCACCCTGGAATCAGGGACTAATAACCAGATAGTATAACAGTCTCAATATTAGACTGTTTTCTTAGGAAAATCGACATCCGAAGAATATCGATTTTCGGGAAAAAAAACAATGAATGAAGGCTTGAATCCGATCAGCATGACACAGGAGTATGCAAAACAAACCAAAACACTTCTCTTTGTAATAAAACAAAGTTTATTTATGCAGCAATATCAATTAATAATTAATACAATGCAGTCGATAAACTTCCGACTTACAACTACAAACTAAACAGTGATATGATATGGAAATCAAAATAATCCTATAACACATGAGGGTGTGTGTGTGAGAGCGAGTGTGTGTGTGTTTGGTTAGTATGAGAGAGAGAGAGAGAGAGAGAGAGAATAAAGTGAAGGCCCTAAAGCCGAGAGAAAGCAGCTGTTAGTTTATGGCTCAGAGACACGGTGGACGGCTCGTAAAAGTCCCGCGTTCTTTGGCTTTTTAATGGATAAACTCAGTTTGCCGGTCTCACCTGTGATGGCGAAAATGCACAACAGTCCAATTTGGTTGGACCACAATACAGCAAAACAAATTTGTGATAATTAATACCCTGAGTATTAATAATGAGCGGACATGGCGGTCCGTAAACTGTACAAAACAAAAATCTTGAAACAGGCATATAATTTTCTATCTCTGCCCAGACGTAAACCTCTTACTTGAATCGCATGAGGATGCAGAATGTGTGTTCATCCATCCTTTAACTCCGACCCGGTTCCTTGAGGCTCGGGTGATGACAGGAGGCCGTTTCCTAACTCTGTTGGCGGGCACAGCTGTTGATTCTCGGCAGGCTGGCGGAGAACTCAGAAATGTCAACTTGACTGAAGATGGAAGATAAATCTTTAATCTCTTCACTTCTGCAGGCAAACGGATGAAGATGCGGATTGCTCGGCGGTCTCCTTCGGATCCGTTAGAGTGTTCGGTTGAACACAGAGTAATCTCAACTCATCCAACGAGATGGAGATTGTATGGCCACAGTTTCAATTCGGACGTTACTTCCTTGTGCCACAAGGTTGCACCTGAGAGCAGTGACGAGCTGCGTCTATACACTGCGAACAAAGTTGCTGGAAGCAAATCCCGGAAGCATTTCAGAGGTATTTCTACTCCTGATGATGTCATGGTTTGAGGGACATTCTGTTGTGTGCCTCATCCAATAGGAGTTGAGAGTTCGATCCTTTAGTGAGCAAGGCTTCATGGGATTTGTAGTCTGTTTTGGACTCCCTTTGTTTGATTTTGGCACGATTTTTATCAGTAAGATTTATGACTTGGTATGTGGGGGCTTGAGTTAGGTTTTTACGACTGTGTTAAGCCTGCCTTTGTCTTCTATCTGAATACATGAGGCCCAACATTCCCCCCTTTGGTCTGAAGAGTTGGTTGATGTTCAGCATCTTTAGAGCAACTGAAGGGCCGAACAGTTCTTGTCGGTTCACAGTAACCTGTGGGTTACGTCATCCATGTATTCCTGATAGGAAACAAAATGGTTGCACAGTCCATACAGTTCATTAGAGTTCACAGAGGCTTTATCGTCTGGACAGAGATTGAGGCACATCTAACTAAATCTAAAACTACATTCATCACACATAAACATTTCAAGTTATTGGAAGGCACAGCATTAACCGTAACGCAATCCTTTGTTGTTCTTTGGTCAGAACACAAAATCAAAGTAGAACCTGACATTGGTTACTAGGAACAAAATGTTAGAGGAAAGGAGGGTTAAAGGTTAAAAGGCTTATCCTTGGAAATGATTGGGGTTAACCTGTGGGATGGGCTCAGACTGGTGTGTAAAATGCGGCTGTATGAGAAGTGAGTCCAGTCTGGCCTGTAGGTGTTGAATGTACCTGTACATGGCGTGTGCAATAATTGCGATGATCCAACCACTAAGGAGGAGCCAGAGGGCAACCAAACTGATAGGGTGTTCTTGGTAAGATGACGATCTGCTTATGTGACTAGGAAATATAGTGGTCAAGCCAGTCGGTTTGAGACTGAACTTCACTAATTTCATCCCTTCAGCCTGAAGCTGCTGTCGAAGGGTGTAATCAACGGTGAGGCTGTGACCTCTAAATGCATCCATGATCTCAATTTCTGTGTCATTTTTGTCGACGTTGAGATAATGGAGGACAATATCGTCATTGTGCACGGTGGCTCCTTTGGGGAACCATTAAAGAACTCTGTTTGGTTTGGTAGCCTTAGTTTAGTGGCTGTATCATGGCAGTTGTATGACATTGGGACTTCGGTAGCTGGTGTGTTAACGAGCCAGTGATTGCCTGCTTGCTCTACCCTTGTCTCTGTTCCTTCATCTTTGATGGACATGCTACCATGACACTTGTTCAGGGAATTCGGCTCTTAGGCCGCAGAGGTAGTTAGTCACCTCTCTAACAAAGGGGTTGCGTTTTGACAAACCCAGTGAATGTACTTTGTCTTGGTACACATATTTAGGTTAGGGATAAGGTAGAGCGAGGGGTCCTCATTATGGTAGGCAAGTGTTGGTGGTGTTTTGAGGTGAATGTGTGCATTACCTCTCTGAAAACCAACATTAAATATGGACTTTAGTCTATATATATTCTGCCTATGACGTAGATTGAGGATAAATCCTATTTTGAGGTTCTGAGGATTTACATGGATTGGAATTTCAATGCCAAAACTATATGCCAGGTGTATCTGTGAAGGTTGCACTATGGAGATAGTAGCAGATCTAAGGATTTGTTCGACAAGGTCTAGGGAGACCAGGTAAACTGGAATCCTTCCACCACTCAGACTGTTGACTGAGAAGCTAATTTCCCTGAGGAGGTCCTGCATTAGATCTCTAACGATACACGCATAAGTTATTTTCTCTGACAAAGTCCCTAAAGCGTGCAAAGTGTTATTGATAAGAACGGATGCAAATTTACAGTGACTATAGTAACCTGAAGGGTTTTATTCAGGCCTGTAATTGTTCTTATTGGAGTCGTCGTCTCTGCCGGATTTTTTGACAATGGCGACTTGTCCATCTGAAGCTGGCGAACTGTTTTCTGGACCACGTGGTCTCAGTATATCAACCTGAGCCCACGTGCCCACGATGGCAGTCAATGAGCGGAGCCAATCGGTTCAGTAGGTCCTGGCCAACTAACAGTGGTTCCGTATTAATGGGACATATGTAAACAGGGTCTATTAGCATCATCCCTTGAAAGGTGTCAATCCAGGCCCGTTTTGTGATAGACGACCTATCTTGCGTGTAGCTTGTGATGCTTACATTGCAGGTCTCTGTCTATAATGGTTTGCCAAGGGAGAGCTTTGCTCTAGCCACCTCTGCGAAGGTGTTGGAACCCATTAGACTATTTCGGAACCGGTGTCGAGTAGTGTGTGGGAGCTGAATGACCCATGTGTCAGGCATTGCCCTTACGGTACAGATCGCCCAAGAAGGTCAGAAAAGGAGGGTGTGGCATGTTAGGAGTGACTGTTTTGGGGAGCAACTTAGACCCTGTTCCCCTTTTCCCGACCTACAAAGTAAACTTTGGCGTTAACGGGAGGGGGTACATCGTCTAGTCATACTGACGGGGTTCCAGTGCCGTGTTCCTTTAAGGAGGTCGGCGGACCTGGTGAACAAAGGAGCACGTCAAGCTTAGTTACTAACTCAGTCAAGCATCTCCTTATATCCTCCATTTCTTTTCTCAAATCTTGTTCTCTAAAGGAACTTGAAACCTTTTCTACCCACCCACCTTCTTGTTTGGGTTTTCGTTCAAAACGCGCCTTTCCTTTCGACCGGCGAACATTTGGTTGTTTAGACCTGTCATGACCCTGGGGGTGTGTCTGGTCACCACCCCCCTGATTCTGTTGCCTACCCTGCTGGCGGGGTGATTGGTGCCTCTGGGGTCCTGTTCTAGCATTCACCTGAACGCGAGGCATTTCGCTGCCTTCAAGCGCTAGGTTTGCATATGAGGCTTGGATCCCCAGGGCTCTGGCATCGCCTTTGTGCCCTCGGGCAGGGCACATGCATGTCTCCCATGCCAGTTGCGTACCTTCTGATTTCCTGCATGGTGGGGTTGCCCATTCTGCAGTGCATCGTGACGTCATATCGCACGCACTCACGGAGGTTGTGAAGGAAGAGAGACTTCAAAGCTCGTTCCTCCTCCTGACCTGGTGTGTTACTTCCTTGGAAGTACGTAGTTCTCAGGCGTCTGTAATACTCACACGGAGGCTCGTGCCTCTTCTGGGTGATGGCGAAAGCAGCTATGGTAGCGGAGGCTTCGTCGATATACAGCGAATACTCCTCGCCTAGGGCTTTAAACAGAGCTGAGTAGCGGTTTTGTGTACCAGTCGGTAGCGTTTCCATGAACACATGGACACTCCTTACCGTGGTCTTCCATATGAGCTTTAGTTTTTCATGCGACGAAGCATAAAGCAAGTCAGTCAGGCAGTGCTCAATTTCCCTAAGATAATTGTCAATGTTTGAATCTCGATTACTTGGGTCAAAGCGTTCTATGTCCATTGCGAGGGACTCGAGTTGTTGGATGCACAAGCGTTGGTGTCGGTATGACCACGGGTCGTCCAAGTCATCCGAAACACCATAGTCACTCAGATCACTATAGCGATGAGGACGACTTCCTCCCCTTCGTGGTGGGGAAGGAGTGCAGTCGACGCGTGGGGGTGGACCCCGGGTTGCGTACGGCTCCCTGGCTAATGGGATCTTTGAGCCGCTTACACCACTCTGGGCCTGGAAATAATTGTCCCCCCTCCATGGTGTGGAATCAGTTGGTTTGAAATGCACGGTGGCGTGACTGAAAACTGACTGAGGAGGGCAACTATAAGGAGGGGCACCTGCATCCAACCAGCGGGCCGCTGAAGGAGCTTGAAAGGTGTCTTGGAGGACGAAGTCAGAGACTGTACCACTAGGGGCAGCTCGGCTCCTAGCGTGTGTCCCTGGGTTTCTCAGGGGCACATTTCTACGCGTAGCGCTAAAGAGGGGGCCCTCTTCTATGTCAGATGTTGTGCTGTGCGTTTCAGCTGCACTTACCTGATCTGACTCTACTTTTAGCTGAGCAGCTTGAAGCTGCCTGCGCAGGGTTTCGTTTTCCTCCTGCATCCGGGCATTATCTTCCTGTGCCTAGACTTTCTCAGCTTGGGTGCACCTAACGTCTTGGTGCAGGCTGAAATTTTCCCTCTGCACCGCTTGGTAGCCGCTCTGCAGCTGGGCGAGCTGGGCCTGGTGTTCTGCAGTTTGCAGTTGGGTTCTGCGGTGACGAAGAAGGAACATTTGGCCCACTAGGTCCAGGATTGTGCGCATTGGCTTCCCGACCGGGTTGTTGACATAATCAACTAGTTCCTGCAATGCTTCATCACAACGACTAATATTGTAGCCATTAAGGTTATCTCTCTCCTCTATGGAGAGACGGAGGACAGCAGCAACTACATCTTGCAGTGCTGGGTCGACTGACCTCTGTGCAGCTTCAGCTCCAGTCACGCGGAGCGATTGGTGACTCATTTTACTGGGCAGTAAAAATTCTTGCGACACAGTGGCTCTGACAGCTTGTTGTTTTACAGTTTCTATAATGTTAACACGAACACACAGGTGAAAGGCTTCGACCTGTGGCTTACGTGCTACTGTTATGTAATGTGCAAATTTCACTGTGTTCTCTCTTTGGTGGATGTCAATGAAGTGACTTGGCACCTCTCTGTAACATCTAGATGAAAGCGTTAGGAGATAAATAACAACAACAGCAGATTTTAAGCAGACTATAGTAAATTTACCAACCCCTAATTCACTCTTAAGAGCACTTTCACACCACACTGGCTTATGTTTGGCAAGTTGCGAGAAGTAAATTGTCAAACAGAACCAAACTTTGAAGTAATGATTCAAGTTTTTACTTTGGATTCTTATGCATACAAACTGTGACAGAACTGGCACGTAGGATGCCTCACACGGGGCACCATTGTTATGTAGGGCTTTACTGGTTGTTTAGATCAGTGTTACTATCAGAAATAATTAATAATTATTTCTTTAGTTATTAATTAATATTTAAATTAATTAATTGAATCTATCTCATTAAAACCTCATATGGGTCTCCAGTAAATGTAGTGCACTACGTTTAGGAGTGGGTTTGGTTATTAGCAATAATTAATAATTATCAAAGATAATTGTTAATTATTAAACTCAATAGAACATTGATGAGAATCAATGTTAGCTTTTTCTAATCCTATAAATCAACAATTATCAAAGATAATCATTAATTGTTAACATCGATGAAACATTAATTAAAATTAACACTAGTTTATTGATCATTCAAATTCAACAATCATCAATTATCAAAAATCAATAGAATATTAATAAGGATTAACATTGACAGGGCACCACCCTGGAATCAGGGACTAATAACCAGATAGTATAACAGTCTCAATATTAGATTGTTTTCTTAGGAAAATCGACATCCGAAGAATATCGATTTTCAGGAAAAAAACAATGAATGAAGGCTTGAATCCGAGCACTGACATCGCGTCAGCATGACACAGGAGTATGCAAAACAAACCAAAACACTTCTCTTTGTAATATAACAAAGTTTATTTATGCAGCAATATCAATTAATAATTAATACAATGCAGTCAATAAACTTCCGACTTACAACTACAAACTAAACAGTGATATGATTAGATATGGAAATCAAAATAATCCTATAACACATGAGGGTGTGTGTGTGTGTGTGTGTGTGAAAGAGCGAGTGTGTGTGTGTGGTAGTACGAGAGGGAGAGAGAGAGAATAAAGTGACGGCCCTAAAGCCGATTTCGCGATCGTGGGAGAGAAAGCAGCTGTTAGTTTATCGCTCAGAGACGCGGTGGACGGCTCGTAAAAGTACCGCGTTCTTTGACTCTTTAATGGATAAACTCAGTTTGCCGGTCTCACCCGCGATGGCGAAAATGCACAACAGTCCAATCTGGTTGGACCACAATACAGCAAAACAAATTTGTGATAATTAATACCCTGAGTATTAATAATGAACGGACATGATGGTCCGTAAACTGTATAAGCAAAAACCTTGAAACACAAAAATAACACACTATAATATTCTATCTCTGCCCAGACATAAACCTTTTACTTGAATCGCATGAGGATACAGAATGTGTGTTCATCTGTCCTTTAACTCCAACCTGGTTCCTTGAGGCTCGGGTGATGACGGGAGGCCGTTTCCTCGCTCTGTTGGCAGGCACGGCTGTTGATTCTCGGCGGGCTGGCAGAGAACTCAGAAATGTCGACTTGATTGAAGATGGAAGAGAAATCTTTAATCTCTTCACTTCTGCAGGCAAACGGATAAAGATGCGGATTGCTCGGCGGTCTCCTTCGGATCTGTTAGAGTGTTCGGTTGAACACAGAGTAATCTCAACTCATCCAGCAAGATGGAGATTGTATGGCCACAGTTTCAATTCGGACGTTACTTCCTTGTGCCACGAGGTTGCACCTGAGAGCAGCGATGAGCTGCGTCTATACACTGCAAACAAAGTTGCTGGAAGCAAATCCCGGAAGCATTTTAGAGGTATTTCTACTTCTGATGATGTCATGGTTTGAGGGATGTTCTGTTGTGTGCCTCATCCAATAGGAGTTGAGAGTTCGATCCTTTAGTGAGCAAGGTTTCATGGGATTTGTAGTCTGTTTTGGACTCCCTTTGTTTGATTTTGCCGTGATTTTTATCAGTAAGATTTACGACTTGGTATGTGGGGGCTTGAGTTAGGTTTTTATGACTGTGTTAGGCCTGCCTTTGTCTTCTATCTGAATACATGAGGCCCAACATCCCTCTAAACTCAAACAGTCCATGTACGCCTACGAGAGTCTCCACGACAACTTTGCCGTCAGATTGCTCAGGTCCAGTGCTTCTATACAAATTTTGTGAGACAGAATTACACAACAGAAAATAATCTATAAAACAATCTCCTGTCAATAGGCAGAATAAGCACAAAGAATGTGTAGATTCATCCGCATAACTGCCCCGAAGGTGTGTTCCTCCACAAAACAAGCTCCAGCAGCTAGCGGAACCAGCAAAAAATAGTACAGATTCCTCGGGCAGTCGAATGAATGTTCAGTGAGCCAGCCCATTCGGCTGTTACATGAGTGTAACAAATGCCCTTATCACTCTAATTATTTGCAAGAAATATTCCACAAAACAAACTCCATTCAATAGGAGGCATAAGCACAAAGAACGTGCAGATTCATCCACAAACTGGCCCGAAGGAGTGTTATTCCATAAAATAAACTCCAGCCGCTAGGTGGAACCAACACAAAAAAAAAGTGAATGTTCAGTGAGTCAGGCCCACTCGGCTGCATCGACAGCATCACACTATGACTTTATAAAGGACATCGCTTGCTGTGGGCATGTAAATATTTTGCAGCCATCCTTAGTATCTATTCTCAATTTGGCCGGGAACATCAGTGCAAAAGCGACCTTCCATTGATGTATGAGTTTCTTGCATTCCTTGAATCGATCACGTTTCTCTCATCGAATTCACAAAGTCTGGGAACAAGAAAATGCTGTGGTTCTTCCAAGAAACCTTCCTTTACTCCTCACCTAACATGAAATCTTTATCAGATGATCTCTGAAATTTGGCCAGAATTGATCGGGGCCTGTCTCCCTCTGCAGATCTCCTAGCCGGAACTCTGTGAGCTTGCTCGATTTCCAGCTTATGGCCTGTTATATCGAGCAGACTCAGGAAGAGCTTGTTTGGGAATTTCACCATATCTCGGCCTTCCTCGTCCTCAGGAATTCCAATAATTTGGATGTTGTTTTGATGGTTACGATTCCCAAGGTCTTCCAACTTTTCCCAAATGCGCTCAAAGTCTGCCTTGGTCGCTAGCAGATTAGCAGCTAATTTCCTCTCCGATGACTCCAGATAATCGATCCATTTCTCAACATCCGCAGCTCTTGGAACCAACTCATTGAATTTCATCTCCATGGCAGTGATCGATCAACATATTACAGCAAGATAATTCAACGACCTTCGTCAGCATTGCCGACATGTTCGACAGTTGATGCTGAATCTCTTTCACCTCACTGGCCAAACTGAGTCCCGGGCTTGCAGCCTGCTGCTCAGGGGCTTCAGCTGAGCACATAAGTGTCTTTTTGTAAGGTCTGAATGAAGTCATGAGAGCAGGATTTAGATGCAGGAGAGATGCATTATTTTCAATAGATCTCCCTGTTTGTCATAGGAATCAATGAGACAGCCTGCCCTATAGGCCCATGTGCAGCAGTACATTCATCAGAGACTTTAATACTTAGCAAGCACCTACGGCTTCCAAATTCTAGAACCTGATATGGGGGATCTGATGGTCGAGGATCTCAAATTTCAAGGTCCTGTGGCCTTTGGAACCCCCTTTTCTAGACATCCCACTTGCCCATTAAACCAATGTAATTCCATAGGTGTCCACAGAAACAACATATTAAAAAGCCGTGTCCCTCAGAGTTTGGGAAGTACTTTAAAAAAAATCAATATATTATTGAAAAATAACTCACTTTTCATTCATAAGTCAGCCAATTAAGCACTTAACAAAGTCATTCAGACTTCAAACTTTGCACACTTTTAAGGGGCACCTGAGAAGCTTGGAGTTATTTGGAGCTTTCTGAGTGGTGTCCACGAAACATCTATAGAAATGAATGGAATAAATTGCAGGTGGGACTTTTCTAGAAAGGTCCTGCAGCCCCCAGATTTCACACGGTGGTATCCCGATGTCCCTCGAAAGACATATCAAGAGCACGAGGCTCTAGAAAAGAGGAAAAGTATTTTTACAGTTTATGCAAGATTCTCACACACAGTCCTCTTGCACCCACATCTTGACAGAGCCTCTTGAATTAGATTAGAGACAACTAGTGTAGGGTTTGGACCTACACTCAGGAAGGATTTAGATACCCCAAATTTTGGGGCCCGATTTGGGGGCCCCTGACAGTTGAGGATTTCAAATTTCAAGGTCCTGTGTCCTTCAGAACCCCCTTTTCTAGACATCCTATTTGACCATTAAACCAATGCAATTCCATAGGTGTTTCGTGGACAGCCTTAAATTTGATGCTAAGACCTGGGGGCTTCAAATGCTTCATCGTAGGGCCCTTAGAAACAACATATTAAAAAGCTGTGTCCCTCAGAGTTTGGGAAATGCTTAAAAAAAAAGAAAAATATTATTGAAAAATAACTATCACTTTTCATTCACAAGTCAGCCAATTAAGCACTTAACGAAGTTATTCAGACTTCAAACTTTGCACACATACTAAGTGGCCCCTGAGAAGCAAAACATTTCAAATTGGAGTCATTTGGAGCTTTCTGAGGGGTGTCCATGAAATACCTATGAATGGAATAAATTGCTCGTGGAATGCTCCCTGGCAGAGGTCCCAGAGACCCCAAATTTCACACGCTGACATGCCGAGTGCCCCTTATCTACATACTAAGGGGACTAAAGCCTAGGATGAAAAAAATATATATTTTTCATTATTTTCAATAGATCTCCCTGATTTTCATAGGAATCAATGAGACAGCCTGCCCTATAGGCCCATTTGCATCAGTACATTCATCAGAGGCTTTAATACTTAGCCTGCATCAATGACTTCCAAGTTCTAGAACCTGATTTGGGGGACCCTATTGGTCGAGGATCTCAAATTTCAAGGTCCTGTGGCCTTTGGAACCCCCTTTTCTAGATGTCCCACATGCACATTAAACCAATGCAATTCCATAGGTGTTTCGTGTCATTTCATTCATTCAGACTTCAAACTTTGCACACTTACTAAGGGGCCCCTGAGAAGCTATAGATTTCAAATTGGAGTCATTTGGAGCTTTCTGAGGGGTGTCCACGAAACACCTATAGAAATTAATGGAATAAATTGCTCGTGGGATGCGCCCTGGCAGCATGCCCAGAGGTCCCAGAGACCCCAAATTTCACACGCTGACACGTCGAGTGCCCCTCGATACCTTATTAAAAGGACTAAGGCTTAGGATGCAGAAAAGTATTTTCTGTATTTGCCCAGAGGTCCTAGAGACCCCAAATTTCACACGCTGACACGTCGAGTGTCCCTCGATACCTTATTAAGAGGACTAAGGCTTAGGATGCAGAAAAGTATTTTCTGTATTTGCCCAGAGGTCCCAGAGACCCCAATTTTCACATAGTGACCCCTCGCGGGCCTCTTGAAGACATACTGAGAGTGCTAACGATTTCGGTGAAGTTTTGGTCGAATGTCAGAAACCACCTTTAAAGGATTCTGGGTGGGCACAGCGGGCCCCCGCTGTGTGCCCCATGAGGAAATGGATTAAAAAATGTAACAAAAAATAATTTGTGTCAGGAACACCTTAAACACACTTATAGGGGGCATGTGGGATGCCTGGGTGCTGCCCGGCACGAATTAGGGTGATGTATTGCATCAGGGGGCACACTGGGGGCAAAGGGATGCCAAAGTGGTATTTAGTGGGTAAGGGGACAAATAGTGGTTCTGTGGATGGAAGCAAGACTATGAGTAAGAATAGTGGGTAAGGGGGACAGAGGAAGTGAGTTCGTGGACAACAGGAAGCCCATTTAGAAGAATAGTTGGTAAGGGGGCACAGGAAGTGAGTTTGTGGACAAGAGGAAGACTATGATGAAGACTAGTGGGTAAGGGGGACACAGGAAGTGAGTTCATGGACAAGAGGAAGACTATGATGAAGACTAGTGTTAAGGTGGACAAAAAGAGGCTCTGTGGATGCTGTTACTAAATGCCCCGTGGGCAGTAGGTGACTCGTGGGCACTCCCCGAAGTGACCATGACAACTCAAGAGTACCCCTAGAGGTGTCCATATGGCAGGATAAGGAGGAAGATGAAACTTACCCCAAAGTAATGGCAAAGTGACAGATGGCCACCAAGCTAGTGGCCAAGTGGGTGTCCACGTAAGGGGTACAATCCATCACCCCAACTATGGGTCCAATGGCAATTTAAATGAATTGAGCTTGATCCCTCGAACCACCTAACTTCACTTAAAGGCTCCGGGGCCAGGTGGTTTTGCCGCTAAATTTTTTAGGTCTTATGCTACAGAACTGGCTCCAATTTTGTTAGAAGTTTATTCAGAATCATTAAAGAATGGAAAGCTTCCACCAACCATGATGCAAGCCCGGATCAGTCTGATTCTTAAAAAAGACAAAGATCCAAGTGAGTGTAAGAGTTACCGTCCAATTTCCCTAATCCAGCTAGATGTAAAAATTTTGGCTAAAATTTTGGCTAACCGATTAACGTCCTGGTTACTTTCGTAACCTCCGTTCCCTGATGGAGGGAACGAGACATTGTGTCGATGTAGTGACACTAGGGGTCAGTCTTGGGAGCCCCGAACACCTCTGCTTTTTGAAAAAAGAGAATTTGCATGCCACTCCCCTGGACTTACGGGTATAAAAGGAGCTGGTATGCAACCACTCATTCAGGTTTTGTGCTGAGGAGCCGAGACAAGGTCCCGGCCATTTCAGCGGGTAGTTCAGTGTTGTGGCAAGAGGGTTACAAAAGTAACCAGGACGTTCCTTATCTGTCACTCACTCAATGTTGTGTCGATGTAGTGACACTAGGGGTCCCTATACAAAACACCACAACCTGCTGAACTGTGTTACGTGGACTGGCGGTGCGAGACGGGCAGACCGCTGTTTGCCTCGTAGCCAGTGCACCAGGCCATCACGTAACCTCCCCCAACGCTCTTATGAGCATCGAATGGTCCTTCAGGAACAAGTCAACTGCCCAACAAATAGGGACAGGCTAGCCCAGCCGTGGCCTCTTTTCCTCTTTTTTCTCCCCAAAAAGAGAGGAATTTGTTAACCGACTGGGGGCCATAAATGTCTACGTCGGGGGGGGGGTCACTCCCAAGGGGAAGACACCATGGAGACCACACCCTGCCCAGAGAAGGGGGGGAGGTATTTCGAGTGGAAATACGACACATGGTCTTACTGAGTCTTGTAGGTCCTACCCGAGGGGGGAGGAGTTTCTACAAGCATGGTGACCTCTGAGAGGGGCCTCTGCCCAAGGAAGACGGAGTTTACCGACAGGGAAATGATTTAGCGGAAGATATATCACTTGGGGTCACCTATGGGGAACCAACGCATGTGGAGCACCTACCCCAGTACAGGGCTTAGTTAGCACATGTACTGGGCCGGTAGCGAGTTTCTCCACAAACTCGTCTGCCACAGGGCTAAGGAGGAAAGTCATCCAGGGATCACAACTCGTGAACACGACTGGGAGTCAAAGGTGCATCTCTTCAACTCATGGGAGGGGAAAGGCGCTATACGCAAGCGGTACACCTGGCCAGCTGTCCTAGAACTTACCTGTTCTGGCCTGACAACACACGGGACGAAACCGGCTCAACCTGGAGATTATAGAACCTCGCAAAGGTGTTGGGTGTTACCCAGCCCGCTGCTCTGCAGATGTCTGCCAAAGAGGCGCCATAGCACGGGCTCATAGCGCCACGGGGGGTGGCACGTCCTGAGCGTGATATGCCATCATGATGGCATCAATGACCCAGTGGGCGATCCTCTGTTTGGTGACAGCACTTCCTTTCCGCTGTCCACCAAAGCAAACAAAGAGCTGCTAGGAGCTTCTAAAGCTCTGCGTGTGATCCAAATAGATGCATAAAGCACGCACCGGACACAGCAACGCCAAAGCTGGGTCTGCCTCCTCCTGGGGCAGCGCTTGCAGGTTCACCACCTGATCCCTAAACGGGGTCATGGGAACCTTGGGCACATAGCTCAGTCGGGGTCTCAGGATCACGTGAGAGTAGCCCTGACCAAACTCCAGGCACGTTTCGCTGACAGAGAACGCCTGCAGGTCTCTTACACTCTTGATGGAAGTGAGCGCAGTCAGGAGGGCAGTCTTCAAAAAGAGTGCCTTAAGCTCAGCTGATTCCAGGGGCTCGAAGGGGGCTCCCTGTAGACCCCAAAGGACTACAGAGAGGTCCCATGAGGGGATGAGATGCGGTCTGGAGGGATTCTACCTCCGAGCACCTCTCAGGAACCCGATGATCAGGCCGTGCTTCCCTAAGGACTTACCGTCCACTGTTTCGTGGTGTGCCGCTATAGCGGCTACATACTCCTTCAAGGTGGAGGGGGACAGCCACCCCTCCAGCCTCTCCTGCAGGAAGGAAAACACCGATCCAACTGTGCATTTCTGGGGGTCTTCGCGTCGGGAAGAACACCACTTACAGATGCCACTACAAAGCATACAGGCGCCTCATAGAGGGAGCCCTAGCCTGAGTGATCATGTCTATCACCACAGGTGGTAGGCCACTTAGGTCTTAGGTTCCGGTGTGGGGTCTTATCCACCTGGGGAATCACTGAATACCCCTTGGCCGCCCCACCATCAAGGGTAGTGAGAGTGGGGGAGCTGAAAGATCGGGATCGGGCAGTAAAAGGTGCCTCCCACGATCTTGTCAGCTCCTCATGCACTTCCGGGCTGCGAGGGTTCAGGGGAGAGCGGAAGGTTCCACTCTAGACCGATGCTCGTGGCTGCCCGGGAAAGCATGTCCGTCATCTCCACATCGGTCTGAGACTGGGCGACCACACCCGAAGGAGGGAGCCCAGCCAAGGCGTCCGCATCAGAGTGGACGAGCCCGCTCTCTGATGCTGCGCTCGATAACTCATCATCTTCCCAGGCTCTGAATAAGAGGTTGAACTCGCCGTGAGACGAGCTGGCGGTCTCATCCGAGAGCCCGACCAGGGCAAGCAAGCGTGCTGGGGAAAGGGATGTCCATGGGAGTTTATCCAGCGAAGGTGCTCCCATTGAGGTCCCCAAATCGCCCCCAGTGCTAACTGGCATGGCCTCATAGATAGAAGGTAGAAGGACCGAGGCAGGGAGCCGCTGGGGTGGCTTGCTTTCTTACGAATGCAAGCCGTGACCACAACGTTGGTCATGTTCTCGCTATGAGGACAAGACCCATCACGAACGATGTCTCTACGTGGGCAGCGCCCAGGCACGTAAGACAGCGATGGTGGCCGTCAGAAGTGGAGAGATAACGACCAAAACCAGAAATAACACACAAACAGAAAGGCATCTTTAAAAAGACGTTTCCGTGTGTGCTGCTCTTTTAGAAAGAAAATATAATCTTTTAGAATACACTCTTTTTCTCTGCCAAGCACCCAGGGGCGTTCTCTGCACTCCACGGGTGCAGAGGGGGAGAAGCCGCTGAAATGCGCCATAAATCCAGCAGTTTTAGGTGAACGGTAAAGAGAACTGAGTTTGAATTGAATTCAGTGCACTGAATGCAACCGCTCGGCTCCGAAGAGAAAATCTGAATGAATGGTTGCATACCAGCTCCTTTTATACCCGTATGTCCGAGGGAGTGGCATGCTCTTATTTCAAGCAATTTGAGAGCATAGTGAAGTCTTTTATTTGGAGTGGTTAGCACCCCAGATTACATTTTAGTAAGCTGCATAGGCCGATTGACAAAGGTGGGCTAGGCCTACCCAAGATTTTGTTTTATTATTATGCGTTCAGTCTCAGACATTTGGCTTTCTTGGAGCAAAGGGAAGCTTTCTTGGAAGAACCATAATATTTTCTTGTTCCCGGACTTTGCGAGTTCGACAAGAGAGAAACGCGATCGGTTCAAAGAATGCAAGAAACTCTTACATCAGAAAAAGATCTCGTTTGCTCTAATGTTTCCGGCCAAACTGAGAATAGAAACGAAAAACTGTCGCAAAGTATTTACATGTCCAAATCAGGCAATGTCTATAATTGAATCAATGTCTGAGTAAACCAGTGGATATTTCTCATGTGAGTGGGTTGACTCACTGTACTTACTCTTGAGGAAGCTGGGAAACGTTTCTTTTGGTTTTTGTATTGGCTCCACTGTGCAGCTGGAGCTTGTTTTGTGAATTACACTTTTCCTTAAAGAAACTTTTGCATTGAAGTTCCCAGACAGATTTAGTATAGACACTACGGATGACCACAAAATATCTGCATGCTCACACAAAGGATGTCTTTTATAAAGTTGACGGATTGTGTAAGTCATGGTATGTAGTTTTGTGCGGCCTCCGAGTGAATTGAATCGATCACCAGGGGAACTGGGATGCCGAGCGGCTGGAGCTTGTTCTACTGAATAACACTCCTTTGGAACAGCTGTGGATTAATCTGTTCATTCTTCATGCTTATTCCTCCTGTTGGCTGTAGTGTGTTTTGTGTTTTTTTACGGGACATTGAATGAATACGTCATCCGTTGAACTCATAACAGCTGGCTCACTGATCATTTGTTTGCCTGTCCGAGGAATCTGAACGGTTTTATATCAGCTGGAATTTGTTTTGTGGAAGATCACATCTTTGAGACAGTGCTGTGAATGAATCTACACATTCTTGTGTTCATTCTTCTTATTTGCTGGGGTTTATTTTACAAAGTATTTTCTGTCATGTAATTTTGCCTCACAAATTTGTGAGGCAAAATTGAGCAATCCGATGGCAAAGTTGTCATGGGGACTCGTGGGCGTTCATGGACCTTTTGAGTTTAGAGGGATTGTCGCAGGTTGGTGCTTTCGTGCGTGGGGTTAATGCACACGTTATTCTTTTTTCTGTTTGTTTTGTTTGGGGGGGATGTTCGGGGTTTGATTGTTTCACTAATGGGGAATGTGGTCTGTATAATTTTGTTTTTAACACACAGTTTATTTTTTTATTATATCAATATGTCAGTTGTTAATATGAGTGTACTATTTCTCTCCACATGGAATGTGAATGGGTTGGGGCACCCCATAAAAAGGTTATTATTTTCTTAAACGTAAGAAATATGATATTGTGTTTCTTCAAGAAACACATCTCTCCCCGCAGGAAGCTGAAAAATTTGGGAAGATATGGGGTGGACATTTTTTCTATAGTGCTGGCTCAAGTAAGAGCAAGGGAGTCATTATATTGATTAATAAACATCTACAAATCAAATGTCTCAAACAGACTATAGATAAATTAGGGAAGTTGAGCAAAGGTTGATTTTGGCTAATATTTACGCACCTAACGCTGATGATCAGGACTTTTTTATAGATCTTGAAGGGATGCTGCAAGCCGCTGGCACCCCTCATGATATAATATTGGGAGGAGACTTTAATCTTTTGATGGTCTCAGTCCTTGATCACAGTGAAGCAAAAGTGTGCAAGCCCCCTAGAGCAACATTTACGCTTCACAGGATGTGTACAAATCTTGGTTTTACGGATATTTGGAGACTTTTGAACCCATCTGGGAGGGACTATACATTTTTTTCATCAGTCCATAAGATTTATTCTAGAATACATTTTTTTCCAGATCCCTCATTTCATCTGTTGTTGATTGCTCAACTGGAAACATTTTAGTCTCAGATCATGCCCTGGTGAGTTTAGAGGTGTTGCCATATACAGAGAAAAAGAAATCAAATAGTTGGCACCTTAATGTGTCCCTTTTGCAAAATCCTGATTTCCAACAAATGTTAAAGGCTGAAATCAATGTTTATATGGAGACCAACTGGTCCTCAGTATCCTCTGTGGGCGTGGCTTGGGAGGCACTTAAGGCGGTTCTTAGGGGTCGGATCATACAGTATGCCTCATTCAGCAAAAAATCCAAAGCACAAGAACTCGTGGAGTTGGAAGGAAATATTAAAAGTGCAAAGACAGAGATGAAGCACCGTATGTCATCTGATGGCCTCAGAGAATTGACCTGATTGAAATATAGGTATAATACTATTTTGTCATGGAAAGTGGAGTTTTAGTTATTCAAGGCAAGACAGTCATACTTTGAGTCGGGTGACAAAGCAGGGAAACTTTTGGCTAGATATATAAAGCAGAGAGAGTCTCTTTCTATCATTCCCTCAGTGAAATCTGCTGGTGGTGAAATTTTTACCCCAGCCATTGATATTAATAATGCCTTTAAAGGATTCTATCTTGATCTTTATAGTTCCACGTCTTCGTCTACTGATGAAGATATTAGAAACTTTGTGGAACCATTAGATCTTCCTAAATTGACGATTGAGCAAAAAAACTCTCTTGATTCTGAGATAACCTTGGAGGAGCTTGACGAGGTAATTAAGTCCCTACCTACTGGCAAAGCTCCGGGGCCAGATGGTTTTGCCGCAGAATTTTTTAGATCCTATGCTACAGAACTGGCTCCACTTTTGCTAGAAGATTATACGGAATCATTAAAGAATGGAAAGCTTCCTCCAACCATGACACAAGCCCGGATCAGTCTGATTCTTAAAAAGGACAAAGATCCAAGTGAGTGTAAAAGTTACCATCCAATCTTCCTGATCCAACTAGATGTAAAAATATTGTCAAAAATTTTGGTTAACCGATTAAGTAAGGTTATGACATCTCTTATACATATAGATCAGGTGGGATTTATTCGGGGCCGTAGCTCTTCTGATAACATCAGGCGTCTCATCAATATAATGTAGTCAGTGGCGAATGATCAATCTCCGGTCGCTGCCATCTCACTTGACGCCGAAAATGCATTTGATATGGTAAAATGGGATTATCTTTTTAAGATTTTGGAAATGTATGAGTTCGGGAGTACATTTATTGGTTGGATTAAGTTACTTTATAAACACCCTGTAGCAGCGATACAAACAAATTGATTAATTTCAGATTATTTTACTCTGGATAGGGGCATCCGGCAGGGTTGCCCTCTTTCCCCTTTATTGTTCTGTCTTGCCTTGGAACCATTAGCAGCCGCAGTAAGAAAGGAAGATGATTTTCCAGGGGTGATTGCGGGAGGTGTGGTGCATAAGCTTCTGCTTTATGCAGATAATATTTTATTATTTGTCTCTGAACCTACTAGATCTATGCCTTGCCTCCACAGAATTATTAATTCCTTTTCCAAGTTCTCAGGATACAAAGTCAATTGGTCTAAATCCAAAGCGTTGGCTTTGACAGCATACTGTCCAGTAACGGCTTTTCAGCCGGGCGCCTTCCAATGGCCCAAACAGGGCAATAAATATTTGGGGATTTTATTCCCATCAAAATTGTCTGATTTAGTTAGTGTTAATTTTGACCCTTTAATAAAAAGATTTTCGAGCGATGTGGGCAGGTGGGCTTCATTACATTTATCTATGATTGGGAAGGTTAATATTATCAAAATGAATTGTATTCCAAAATTTAACTACCTGCTACAATCTCTCCCTGTAGATGTCCCCCTCTCTTATTTCAAGCAATTTGATAGCATAGCGAAGTCCTTCATTTGGAATGATAAACGTCCCAGATTTCATTTTAATAAGTTACATAGTCCGATTGACAAAGGTGGGCTAAGCCTACCCAAGATTTTGTTTTATTACTATGCGTTCAGTCTCAGACATTTGGCTCATTGGTCACTTCCACCTGAGAGAGCCCCTCCCTGGTTTGTTATTGAATAGGCAGTTCTTGCCCCTATTTCACCATTACAAAGCATCTCTATCAAACTAATCGGAAAAGTTAAGTTACACCCCATTATTTCGCATTTACACACGGTATGGACTAAAGTGTCCAGATTGTTTAAATTGGACACATTTAAATATTGCCTCGAGTATATGGCAGAACCCAAGATTACGTATTGGCAAGTCCCCTTTCTGCTGGCCAGAGTGGATTGTGAGGGGGGTTGCTACACTCGGTGACCTATATGAAAGTGAAGTGTTGAGATCATTTGAAAACTTGGTCCAACATTTTGGGATCCCCAGACCTCAGTTTTATAGATATTTACAATTGCGCCACCTACTTTGTACTATTTTTGGGAGTAGCACACACCCCCCTATGGAGGCAGATGCTTTGGGTGAGGTGATTGCGGCTTTTGGAAAAGGTCACGAGGCATCAGTATTACTCTCTGCTAATTCAGAGTATGGGGGATGGAGCCTTAACTTCTATTAAGAGATTATGGGAGAAAGATTTGGATGTGGTATTGGAGGATGGAGTGTGGACTAAGATTTTGAAAAATGTCAAGTCTGTATCTAGAGATGCAAGAGTTCGCCTTATTCAGTTCAAGATTTTACATAGATTCTATTGGACCCCCTCTAGACTGTATAGGCTTGGTCTTAAAGACACACCTACCTGCTGGCGATGCCAATCGGAGGATGGAGATATAACCCATGTTTTTTGGAGGTGCGTTGAGATCCAGGGGTTTTGGTTGAGAGTTCAGAATTTTGTATGTGAGGTCTTGGGCACTCGGGTTTCATTTTGCCCCAGACTCTGTATTTTGGGAGATGGGGCAGAAATTAATGTGGAGAATGAGCATGTGGAGGATTGGGTCCTGACCTGTGTTATGGTCACCAGGTGGGTGATTTTGAGGGGTTGGAAGTCGGTTGGAGCACCCCCGTTTCAGGAATGGTGCTCGGAGATGGGGAGAGTGGCGGCCTTAGAGGAGGGGTCTTATAGAAGACTGGGGAATCCGGATTTGTTTGTGAGAAAATGGGGTGGATATTTTGCATTTTTGGAGGGTTCTCGGGTGGAATAGAAGAGAGAGAGGGGTAATTGTCAGTGTGTGTGATTTTTATATTTGTATATATATATATATATATATATATATATATATATATATATATATATATATATATATGTGTGTGTATTTTTATTATTATTATTATTCTCATTTTTCCTCTTTTAGTTGTTTGTTTTTTGTTTTTGTATTCTTCTATATGTGTTCATCTAAGACCACAGAGATGTTTGTTGAGGTTTGAGGTGGGGTTGGGGTTGGGGTTGGGGAGGAGGAGGGGTGGTAGTGGGTGTTAAAGTTGATTTTGTGTATTTATAATTATGTTTGTTTTCCTGTGTTTAATAAATAAAAATGTTAATCATAAAAAAACATAAAAACTGCATCTAGAGATGCAAAGCTGCATTAAGATTCAAGATTTTACATCGGTTCTATTGGACCCCCTCTAAATTGTATAGGCTTGGTCTTAAAGACACCCACCTGCTGGCGATGGCAATCAGAGGACAGAGGTGTTCTGAGGTGGGGGTGTGTTGAAATACAAAAGTTTTGGTTAAAGGTGCAGAGTCTGGTGTGCGATGTGTTAGGCATTCAGGTATCATTCTGCCCCAGACTCTGTATCTTGGGTGATGGGGTGGTCATTGACATTGAAAGTAGACACATAAAGAGTTGGGTCTTAACCAGTGTCATGATCACCAGGCATGAGGGGCTGGAGGTTGGCTGGAGCGCCCTCTTTTCAGGAGTGGTGCTCGGAGGTGGGAAGGGTGGCGGCCTTTGAGGAAGTTACATTCAGAGGAACGGGGAGATATAAAGTGTTCGTGGAGAAATGGGGCAGGTATTTGTCATTTGTGGATGTGTGATTATTGTTGTTGTGTTTGTTTATTTGTTTATTTATATATTTATTTTCTGCATGTATGTGTCATTTGTCATTTGGGACCACTGTTATGTTGTTGGGGTTAGGGTGGGATTGGGAGGGGTAATAGTTGGGGTTAAGTTTGATTCTATGTATATATGTTTTGTCTTATGAGGTAAATATGTCAATAAAATTGTTAATCGAAAAAAGAAAACAAAACCCTGTGATAAGCTGTTTTAGTAAAACGGTTATTAAGATGCAGTCGGGTTGAGCGGAACTCACAGTTTTCAGGCAGGTTTCTTTTAGACCTCCATTCTGATGCTTCCTTAACCCATATTACACCTTCCTTCTGAGGTAGATTTCCAGGGCGGTGATGCCCTGCTTTAGGTTGTCATAAGAAAGTATAAAACATAGTTAGTATCAAAGACACACACAGAATAGATGCATGAATATGAAGTTATTAACATTCATAGTTGAGGAAGTTATGATGTTCAATTTAATCTTAAAGTTTTTCTATGGGTTTCACTTACTATCAATGACTAATTTTCCTTAGCATTATCTATATATATATATATATATATATAAGCTTCAGGCCCAGATGGCGTCTCACCAGCGTGTCTTCGATCCTGTGCTAACCAGCTTGCCCCCATCTTCACACAGATCTTCAATAGATCACTGGAGCAGTGTGAAGTCCCATGCTGTTTCAAACGCTCAATCATTATTCCTGTCCCAAAGAAACCAAAAATCACAGGACTTAATGACTACAGACCTGTCGCCCTGACGTCTGTGGTCATGAAATCATTTGAGAGACTGGTGTTGGCCCACCTGAAGAACATCACTGGACCCTTTCTAGATCCCCTTCTATTTGCTTATCGAGCAAACAGGTCTGTAGATGACGGGATAGCTTCATTTCCTGCAACATCTGGACAGACCAGGGACATATGCAAGGATCCTTTTTGTGGACTTCAGTTCAGCTTTCAACACCATCATCCCATCTATTCTCCAGATTAAACTACACCAACTCTCTGTTCCCATGTCTATCTGTCAGTGGATTACCAGCTTTCTGACGGACAGGCAGCAGCTTGTGAGACAGGGGAAACTCACTTCCAGCACCTGTACAATCAGCACTGGTACCCCCCAGGGATGTGTGCTCTCCCCACTACTCTTCTCCCTCTACACCAATGACTGCACTGCCAAGGACCCCTCTGTCAAGCTCCTGAAGTTTGCAGATGACATCACTGTCATCGGCCTCATCCTTTTTGAACTGTTGCCTTCTGGCAGATGCTTCAGATCTCTGAGCACCAGAAGCGTCAGGCACAGGAACAGTTTTTTCCCTCTGGCTATCCATCACATGGACATTTAAATTGCCCCATTGAGCAATAACTATGTGCAAAATACAGTTTAGTCTTTTTTATATTTATCCAACACATACGACCTCTTCTGCCATTTCATTCCTCTGAAAAAAATAAATAAATAAATTTGCACTGTACATAACAGATTTGTGTTTGCACTGTACATGACAGATAACAGATTTGTATTCGATTGTACTGTATGTGTGTATGTATGTATGTGTGTGTGTCTGTGTGTGTATGTACGTAAGTGTATAACTATTTTTTATTTTTTATTATTATCTATGTCTTGTTGCTGTTTTTGTATTATTTTTGTATTGTTGTAAACTGGAAGCTCCTGTCACCAAGACAAATTCCTTTTATGTGTAAGCATACTTGGCAATAAGGCTGATTCTGATTCTGATATATATATATATATTATTTTTTTTATTTATTTTTTTACAAATACGTCAAATGAAATACCTTAACTCTTCAAATCAGAACTTCTAGCACAAATAACATTTTCCATTTTATGCACTTCCAAAAGAAGAAAACTTTAATTTTAATAGATATCAGAGCATCTGAGCAAAACTGTTTAAAACGTTTGCTTAGTCCTGCCTCCTATTGGAGGTTGGGAATTTAATTTCCATTTTATCATGAGGGCAAAACAGTCATTTTTTTGACCAACTTCCTTTTCACCGAAACAAGACTTTTCACTAATGTCACTCATTGTCAGTTAATCATTGCAAAAGACAGTATTACCAATCAAAATGCAGCATTTTTGCATTCATTATAAGAGCTAAACCATAATTTTCATGGAGGAATCTGAATTTCAAAACAGAACTGTACCTGCTTCATGAAACCACTCTCAAAGGCCCAAAAAGGACTAGCCAGAAAGCTGTTTCGACTTGTTTTTCATCTGAATTCACTTCTTTTTCAATGAAACATGACATTTCACTAATGCCACACATTGTCAGTTAATCTTTGCAAAGGAAAGCATTACCAGTCAAGATGCAGCATTACATATTTTTTGCATGAATTATTGCATGCTTAATCAACATTTTAATGAAAGAATCTGAAGATCAACGCAGAACTGTGCAAACTTCATAATACAGCTCTCAAATGTCCAAAAACTCCCTTTTAAGCCCAGAAAGCCATATAGACTCGATTTTCATCAGAATTCAGTTCTTTTTAAATGAAAAATGGCATTTAAATAATGTCACTCATTGGCAGTTAATAATTGCAAAAGAAAGCATTACCAGTAAAAATGCAGCATTACAACATTTTTGCATGCATTATAAGAGCTTAACCATCATTTTAATCAAAGAATCTGAATGTCAACACAGAACTGTGTAAACTTCATGAACCAGCTCTCAAAAGCAACATTTATAAGTTTAGAAAGCAGTTTGAAACCTTTATTCATCAGAATTCACTTCCGTTTCACTGAAACATGACTTTTTACTAAAATCACTAGGAGGCAGCTATGCATTGCCAAAGAAATTTAAGATGCATCATTGCAGCATGTTTGCAGGCATTATGAGAGCTAGACAGTCATTTTAAAGGAAGAATCTGAATGTCAATCCAGAACTGTGCAAACATCATGAAACAGCTCTCAAATGCCCAAAAGAACCTTTTTAAGCCCAGAAAGCTTTTTGGAGTCATTTTCAATCAGAATTCACTTCATTTTCACAGAAACATGACATTTCACCAGTGTCACTAGAAGGCAGCTATGTATTGCAAAAGAAAGTCAAAATACATAAATGCAGCAAGTTTTCAGCCATTATGAGGGCTGAACAGTAATTTCAATGGAGGAATCTGAATATCAATCAATAACTGTACAAACTTCATGAAACAGCTCTCAACGGCCCAAAAGCAACTTTATAAGCTTAGAAAGCTGTTTGGAGTCATTTTCAATCAGAATTCACTTCCTGTTCACCAAAACAAGACTTTTCACTAATGTCACTCATTGTCAGTTAATTATTGCTAAAGACAGCATTACCAATCAAAATGCAGCATTGCAACATGTTTGCATTCATTATAAGAGCTAAAACGTCATTTTCATGGAGGAATCTGAATTTCAACACAGAACTGTACACACTTCATGAAACCACTCTCAAAGGCCCAAAAGCTACTAACCAGAAAGCTGTTTGGACTCTTTTTTTCATCAGAATTCACTTCTTTTTCAATGAAACATGACATTTCATTAATGTCACTCATTGTCAGTTAATTTTTGCAAAGGAAAGCATTACCAGTCAAAATGCAGCATTACAAATTTTTTGCATGCATTATAATAGCTTAATCAACATTTTTAATGAAAGAATCTGAAAATCAACACAGAACTGTGCAAACTTCATGAAACAGCTCTCAAATGTTCAAAAACACACTTTTAAGCCCAGAAAGCTGTTTGGACTCGTTTTTCATCAGAATTCAAATTTTTTTCAATGAAACATGACATTTCACTAATGTCACTCATTGTCAGTTAATCTCTGACAAGGAAATCATTACGAGTCAAAATGCAGCATTACAAATTTTTTGATTATAATAGCTTAATCAGCATTTTTAATGAAAGAATCTGAAAATCAACAAAGAACTGTGCAAACTTCATGATACAGCTCTCAAATGTCCAAAATCTCTCTTTTAAGCCCAGAAAGCAGTTTGGACTCGTTTTTCATCAGAATTCACTTCTTTTTTAATGAAACTTGACATTTCACTAATGTCACTCATTGTCAGATAAACTTTGAAAAGGAAAGCATTACGAGTCAAAATGCAGCATAACAAATTTTTGCATGCATTATAAAAGCTTAAGCAACATTTTTAATGAAAGAATCTGAAAATCAACACAGAACTGTGCAAACTTCATGAAACAGCTCTCAAATGTCCAAAAACACTTTTTTTAAGCCCAGAAAGCTGTATGGACTCGATTTTCATCAGAATTCACTTAGTTTTCACAGAAACATGACATTTCACCAATGTCACTAGAAGGCAGCTATGTATTGCAAAAGAAAGTCAAAATACATAACTGCAGCAAGTTTTCAGCCATTATGAGGGCTGAACAGTAATTTCATTGGAGGAATCTGAATATCAATCCATAACTGTACAAACTTCATGAAACAGCTCTCAATGGCCCAAAAGCAACTTCTGTGTTGACATTCAGATTCTTTCATTAAAATGATGGTTAAGCTCTTATAATGCATGCAAAAATGTTGTAATGCTGCATTTTCACTGGTAATGCTTTCTTTTGCATTTATTATCTGCCAATGAGTGACATTAGTGAAATGCCATTTTTCATTTAAAAAGAACTGAATTCTGATGAAAATCGAGTCTATACAGCTTTCTGGGCTTAAAAGGGAGTTTTTGGACATTTGAGAGCTGTATCATGAAGTTTGCACAGTTCAGTGTTGATTTTCATATTCTTTTATTAAAATGTTGATTAAGCATGCAATAATGCATGCAAAAAATTTGTAATGCTGCATTTTGACTGGTAATGCTTTATTTTGCAAAGATTAACTGACAATGAGTGACATTAGTGAAATGTCATGTTTCATTGATAAAGAAGTGAATTCTGATGAAAAACGAGTCCAAACAGCTTTCTGGCTAGTTCATTTTGGGCCTTTGGGAGTGGTTTCATGAAGTGTGTACAGTTCTGTGTTGAAATTCAGTTTCCTCCATGAAAATGACGGTTTAGCTCTTATAATGAATGCAAAAATGCTGCATTTTGATTGGTAATGCTGTCTTTTGCAGTGATTAACTGACAATGAGTGACATTAGTGAAAAGTCAGGTTAGGTTAGGGTTAGGGTTAGGGTTAGGGGTTAGGGGTTAGGTTAGGTTAGGTTAGGGTTAGGGTTAGGTTAGGTTTAGGTTAGGGTAAGGGTTAGGTTAGTTAGGGTTAGGGAATTGTAAGATCCTAAGCCTAGGCCCCAAAGGGCCCAGGCCCGGTTGTGCACAGGCCTTCTCTCAACTGGTCGCTTCCAGTGGTCCCAAAGCTCTGGTGAGAGGACCAAGCAGAGAGCCAAAGGGCCCAGGCCCGGTTGTGCACAGGCCTTCTCTCAACTGGTCGCTTCCAGTGGGCCCAAAGCTCTGGTGAGAGGACCAAGCAGAGAGCCCCAGCCACCCAGTCTGTGTTGACTCCAACACATAAACTAATAATGTTTTTTGTGGGTTGAAATAAGCAGGGCTGCATCAAGTGGAGTTCAAAAATATAGGTTTCCATTTGAAAGTGTTTTAGGTGTTTTAGTTTTGAGTGGGTTTTGGTGTAAGGGTAGGTTTTAAGTGGGTTTAGGTTAGGGTAGGTTTTGAGTGGGTGTAGGTGTAAAGGTATGTTTTGTGTGTGTTTAGGTAAGGGTTAAGGTTAGGATTAGGGTTAGGTGCAGTCCATCATAGTCAGGTGGGGTTCAATATGTAAGTTTCAAATGAAAAGGGTTTTAGGTGTGAGGGGTAGGTTTAGAGTGGGTTTCGGTGCAGTCGATCTTCAAAAAGAGATATGTAAAGTGTAAGTCAAACCGAAAAGGATAAAGCTGGGGACCAAAGGTCAAGGGTCAACCCAGAAAAAATTCCAAAAATAGACAAAAGTAAATAAAAATAGAACAGATAACTGCACCGATAACTCACGTCTCATTGAGGCCTCTAGGATACATTGTGTCAAGGCGTTTCATCCAGAGCTTTTCTGCCCTCAGGCGGTCACTCAAAGACCAAAACAGACTAGCCTGTAGGCCCAAAAAGTGCAAGGAAGTCAGCCCGTGGGACAGAAAGTGCTGGACCAGATATCTGCGTTTTTGATTTTATGAGTGATACAATATACATGTTGGTATATACGATTACATAGTTTGCTCTTTGTCTGTCCCACGCACTGTTTATGACACTTGACACAAAATATCAAATACACGCAATTGGACACTCAAGAGTGCAACAGATGTTACAGGTGAAAGATTCGACCCGTGGACCTGCTCTTGACGAGTTTCTGGGGAGCAAAATATTTAAAGGAGCTGCTTCTACTTCTAGCAGGCGTAGTGGGTAGTTTGCTGCGTACTAGAAGATCTTTAAGATTTTGGTTTCTTTTAAAAGCTGCAATCGGTTTGTGTTTCTGCAAAAAGTTAGAATTAAATAGAAATTTTTCAAAAATTAGCTTTCACCGCTAAGTTAAGCTGTATACTTTGATCCGAGTAATGTGCCACTAGAGGAATTATTTTATCTTTGGGTGTCAGTTGTTTGGGGTCACGAAAAGTTTTAAGAATTTGGTGTAGGAAAGATCTGGAGTAGCTGCGTTTGCGTAAAGCAGGGAAAAGGGTTTTTGTGGCGTTCAAAAAAAACGACGACTCAGAACAGATACGGTGAAATCTGAGAAGTTGGGATTTCACTATACCCCGAAAAGTATGCTTCGGGTGAAAACTCCGTCTGTGTAAAAGCGAGTGAGTATCTGTTTCTTTGAAGTAAACTCGAAAGTCCAAACAACCGCTCTCTGAGAATTTTGGCCCCTTATATGTCGTGACATCTAAGAAATTCACTTCTCGAAAATCGAGCATGTGCTTAATTTTGATAGATTTCTGATGGCTATTTAAATGTTGCGCAAAAGCGTTTGGAGTGGGTCCAAACTCCCCAAATGTCATCAAGAAATCGAAAGTAAAGGAAAGGTCTGAGAGAGTAAGAAGATAACGCCGACTCCTCCCACTGCGCCATAAAAATATTAGCGTACGAGGGTGCGAAGTTTTTCCCCATCGCAGTCCCTTTTGTTTGCAGGTAGAATTTAGACTCAAATTCAAAGTCATTTTTTGTCAAATTGATTTCTAAAAGTTTAAGTATAAAATCGTTCGGACGATTCAGATCGGGGTATTTTTCAAAACATTTCTTGACAGCCTCCACACCCACATCGGTTTCGATGTTAGTGTAGAGGCTGTCTATATCAATGGTAAACAAAAACGCATTTTGTGGAATTTGGAGTCTGCTAATCTTCTCGAGGAAATCACACGTGTCTTTAATGTAACTGCCGTGTTTCTGCAAAAGTGGGTTAAGAAAGTACTCGATGTACTCTGTGGTGAAGTACGTCTCGCTATTACAGTCTGAAACTATGGGACGCCCAGGTGGAATTTCATGAGGTTTACTCCAAGATTCCGGGCCTTTGTGTATTTTTGGGAGTAAGTAATACCTCCTGGGTCTGGGGTTCCCATCCCCCAGGAGCTATTCCTTCTGTTTTGGACTAATGATCTTTTGGTTACACATTTCCTCGAGTAAATTTTTAATCTCTCTCGCCGTTTGGAGACAAATGGGTCTGTCCAGGGGTCGATAATATTCTTTCGCATCGAGTTGTCGATGACCCTCCCATAAATATCGGGCCCTATCTAAAATTACGATCGCGTTACCTTTATTGGCTGGTTTTATGATGATGTTCTTGTTGTTACTTAACTCCCTAAGTGCTTTTTTCTCCCCTCATGTTAAATTGTGACACACATCCAGTCCCCAGTTGAGGTGACGATAAGCGTATAAATCTGCACTAACTATTTGTCTTATATTCTTCGGTAAACTAGACAAAGATGGTGTCCATTCAGAAAGGCCCGTAAATGGGAGTTTCTTTTTTTGGAGTTTTTTACCTTCAAAATAAGATTCAAGCTGGAGTCGGCGGTTGTATGCTTGTAGATCACCTAAGAGTTCTGTCTTTTTCGTCTTAAAACCAGTCGGTGTAGGAATAAAAGTAAGTCCTTTAGAGAGTAAAGCACGCTGATTGGAAGATAGAATGAACGTTTTAGATAGATTAACTATGAGGTTATCTACGCCTGGTGTTCGGCTAAAGCTAATGGGTAGTTTAAAAACATGGCCCAATGTAAAAGCATCGATTTTGTGGTGGAGGGCCTCCAGTGAATGCCAACCCTCTCCACCTCGAATTTCTCAGAACTCGGGAGGGAGGGGATACAATCGCAGTGTTTCTGGATGTAAACATTAATATCCTCCAGCATTAGTTGTTCCGAGATCGGGAGGGCTCTAGAAAAATTGATCTCAGGAACAAAAATTTCCGCATTCGGAAACCTGTCTCGAGTTGTTTTGATCAAAGTTTGGAGTTCCCTGATTGCCCTAATTTTAAGTCTTTTTTGGTGGTTATTGAGTCCAAAAGATAAAATTATTCTCTCTGGAAGTTCCAGAATCTGCGCCTTTTGAATTAGGTTCGCAGCATGATAGAATTTCGCACCCGGAAAGACTTGTAAGTCAGTGTTTTGGAACTTCGGGAGCGTGGCGATGTTAGAATCACCCAAGATCAAATTTTTCTTATTGATCTTCAAACGCCACTCTGAATTCTTTTTAGTTGTGTTCACGTGACGTTTGGGTCTACCAACTGAACTCGGTGAGCTCGCAAAAAACTTGTCGTCTGTGGAACCGGTCTGTCCAGGTTCAAGACCGGCTCGCTGAAACGGACGAGGTAGGGAGACACATTGGGCACTGGCAGGTTCCGAAACAATTGGGCTGCGAACTGGTTCTCCAGGTGTATAGGTAGGGAGCCTTAGGTATTCATTCAAAAAATGTGATAAGAGGGATTAATACCCTTGTGTTATCGTTCGGGTTATCAGACTCCAAAAGTTGGAGACTCGAGACAGGAGATGCGTGATTAGTCATCACCGTGTTTCCAGATGGACATCTGGATTAAATGTTCGAGTCCTCCCGATCCAACGGAGCGCAGGAGGAGTGTGGGGGAGAGGAGGAGGTGCTACTGAGCCCCTCTCCCCTGGGCCCCCGGAGGGGGGGAATTATTACCCGGCCAGAGGTCGTCGGCTCCACCCCTTTACTCTCAGGGCGGTCGATTTCCTCAGGTTCTGGTCCCGCCTCGCCGGGGGCCAAGGGATGATGAGTGGAACAACGGGGAATTCTCTGTTCAAGTGGAGAAGTTTGGGGGGCCTGTGTGGCCCCTCAGTTTTTGCCTCCTGTTGTGGTTGTCCCGCCTGTTAGGTTAGGGTTAGGTTAGGTTTTAGGGGTAGGGGAAGTCCCACCTCCAGGTGTTTAAATCCTTCGGTGGGAACTTCCTAGGCATGAGCACAGTTATTCAGTTATACATCCTCAACACACTACCATTCATCAGATTCACTCCTGAGGGATATACATAAAGTACCCAGATTGAAATTAGGGTATAAACAAATTCTGGACTAGGAATTTAATTATAAAAAAACCCTGTCTACCAGAAGAAAAAAGATTAGGGTTAGGCTCCCTAAGTAGAGGAGGAAAGGGGGAGGTTAAAGTTAGGGTTAGGGGTTAGATAAGGTTTAGAACAAAGAGAGTAACACTTCTGGATACCTAGATCCCTAGGTTTTTTTTTGTTTTGTTTTGTTTGTTTTTTTTGGGGGGGGGGGGGAGGAATATGTAATTAACCCAACAATAACCTCTAACTCCTTCCATTCTATATACAGGTATTAAGTACTGGAGAAAAAAACCCTACTATAAAGACCCTAATTTTGGACACTGCTAAGAACAGGAGGTAAAAGAGGATAACACCCTTCCTTCAAAGGACCTGATATAATAACTAGATGAATTTCTATCTTCAAAAAAGGAGATTGATCCCCCATCTAATGAACACCCTAGATGGAGAACAGAAAATGGACCAAAAGGGCCCCTACATAATAAAAGTAAGAAAATTGAATGTGGTCTTAACCATTTCAAGAATATACAACTAACCTTTCTTAATTTAAATTTTTTTTAGCGCTCTGGCTGTTAAAAATACCTCCAAGGCTCTCCTCTCCAGACATCACTCCAAAAATTTTTGGGGGGGTTTTGTTATATAAGTGCTTCACGGAAGGGTTAAGTGCTCACACCATCACAACAAAAAACAAATATCATTCTATTAATAAAATTAATAAATTACAAAATTCATTTTAAACACTCAGTGCACAAACAGACACCACACCAAACCAATAAAAACAAAATATAATTTATTTTACCATTTTTAATTAAATACAAGAAAAAGAAAAACCATTAAGTGCTAGGTTAAAAGTTTCTTTTATTTCACATAATTGTAATATGACTGAGAGGCTAATTACCTCAAAGATGAAGGAGAGAAGAGTCATCAGAGGTACAACACCAGAGCACCCAAACTGAGGTAAGATATAATCTCACTTTCAAATTTCTAGAGACGTTACCATATGGTTCAAAAACCCATATACAATTCTCTTAAGAATTATCTATATGGGGAAACCACTTTCCCCTAAGAGGGGTTAAACATTTATATATATATATATATATATATATATATATATATATATATATATATATATATATAAATTGGATATGGGTATATATAAATTGGATATGGGTATATATATATATATATATATATATATTAAAAAAAATTAAAAAATAAATAAATAAATAAAATTATTAAATAAAAAATAAAAAAAAGGTCAATTTTCATTCAGGCCTAGTGGGTTGATGGTATTCAGGGACTGTATCCAATTATGTTCAGTTCTCTTTCTCTGCCCGTCTGACCAGGTAGACTGTGTTTCAAGGCCATAGAAAGTATACTCCTTACAGTCTGGACCTTGAAAGTGCATATACAACATCTTCGGGGAATTCCCTTTTCTAATATAATATTCATGTTGTTTTAAACGTGACTTAAGAGCATTCCACGTTAGGTGTATTCAACATGATGCAATGGGTCACTTTCTAGAAAAATCATTAAATAAAAAATTTATCTGACTGAGTTCTAACACCTTTTTCCATTGATCCCCTGTACTATTTCTCAAGCGTGTATGTACAAGAATATCTTTGAGGTTTTTATTCCTCCTCAGGGCTGTGATGAGTCGGTATGAGTGCAGTTGAGGAAGGTGAGTTTGTGCTCTCTGAAAATTTTCCACTACTGTCCTTCGAAATGTCATCAAGCTATTTGAGAACGTAACAACCAAGGGCATAAAGGATGGCTGTTCTTCCCTATCTATATTGCGAATACTTATGCTATTCTGAAAGAGATCTTTGACTTCAGTTTTCATTTTTCGTAGATATCTACGAGAATAGCCACGCGGGTACAAGGCTTTGAATAAGACAGTCGTGGCTTCCTCTACATCACCAGCATAAGTACAAACACGCCAAAATCTAATAAGTTGGGCCTTAATAATGCCTTTAAATGTGTGGCGTGGGTGGAAAGATTGTTTATGCAGAAGAGCATGTCTATCCGTTTCTTTGAAATACACTTTTGTTGCCAATTTCTTGGTCTGGGCTTGTACATCTCTATCTATGAAAAACACCAAAGTGTCTAAGAATTCTATTTTCTCCTCCTGTAAGTTGTGTTTTAATTTTATTCTCGGGTGATGTAAATTGAGGATGTTTACAAACTCAAGGAAGGATTCTCTGGTGTCTATCCATAGCCCAAACAAGTCATCAAGATACCTCAGATAAAGAAACGGTGTTTTGGGGCAACGCTGAAAAAACTCCGCCTCCCATTCCGCAAGGTAAATATCGGAGTACGCAGGTGAATACCACGCATCTGCAAATAAAATTTACCTTTGAACTCAAAATCATTATGAGTTAATGTAATTTTAAGGAGATTCAAAATAGCATTATCCGGTCTCCCTGCTACGGGAAATCGGCGTAATGCATTTGTTATAGCCAAAAGTCCCCGATCCATTTCGATATTTGTGTAGAGAGAGTCCACATCAATAGAGAATAAAAAGGCATTAATGGGCACAATAAGTGATCTTAGCTTTGAGGCAAAGGCGTATGTGTCTTGTACATAGCTGGGGTGAGTTTGAGCCATTGGATTAATATAGTAATCAATAAATTCAGCTATTCTACATGACTCTGAACCATAATCACTTACTATTGGTCTGCCTTTAGGTAGCACATAAGGGATGGTCCAAGAATCTGGTGACTTGTGAATCTTGGGTAATAAATAAAATTGTCTGGGTCTTGGATCATCAGGGCCATATAAATAGTCCCGTTGTTTTTTGTTTATATAACCTCCCCAGTACAATTCATTTACACTCTGTCTAATCAATTTTTGGGTTTCAGGTTGAAGTGGGGTTTACAGAGGGGCATAATATGACGTATCCTCTAGCTGTCGGTAGGCCTCCCGAAGGTAATGTGCTCTATTTTGAATAACTATTTGTCCTCCCTTATCTGCCGGTTTGATAACAATGTTAAAGTTATCTCAGTGCGTGTCTCTGATTAGGGCTAGTATTGGACACAGTTTCTGCAGTAGGCCAAAATCTCACTAGAGCTCTCTCATCGTATTCCATTAACTCCTTAATCGCCGGGGATAACACCGCACATTCAGGTTGCCAAGTTGATGGCTCTGTAAAAGAAGTAAAGGTGTGATTGGGTTCAAATTCAAAATAATCCAATAATTTCAGCCGTTTATGATAAAAATGCAAATCACGCTTGATTTGCATCTTACCTATAATTTCTGGAGTCGGAATAAAAGTTAGACCTCTTTCCAGAATCTCTTTCTGTGGTCTACTCAGGCATAAAAAAGGACAGAGATTCATCACATTCGGTGGTGGAGTCGGTATTAAAACCTTGACTCCCAATTACATGTTTAATTGGTCCAGCCAGGACATAAAGATGGCTTTTGCAGTTTCTGCTGACCAATGCACCGGATCATGTGTCTCAGTCTAAAATAATAGAGAATTCAACTCTGTCAAAAAGAGACATTTTCGTGTAATAATCTCATTTAATGTATTGATAGTCTCTTGTTGTTCACTAGACAGCCCTAGAGAGATATTCAACAGCGGGACATATAATGTTGCACACGGAAAGGTCTCCTCAGCTGCATGCAAAAGTCTCTGGAGGCTTCCCCTCATAGTAAGCTCAGTATTACTCCGAAGACAATTATTTAAGCCTAGAGAGAGAACTACTTTCTCTACTGACTGAACTTTGTCACTTTTTTTCAAAATCTCAGTGATGTGGTCAAAATTAGCACCAGTAAAACCATCCACTTGAACTTGTGAATCTTTAAAAGCAGGTATACGAGCCACATTTGAATCTCCTATAATAAAAATGGGTTTGCAAACATTAATGTGCCGATCAATGGTTTTCCTATTAGTCATTCTATGTCGAGTAGGTTCCCAATCGGAAGAATTCCCAGAGCGAATTCTCCTAGACTTCAATGATAGACTAATTTTTGTTTCTATCTTTACAGATAGCGGTGATCCATTGTCTGGTGTATCGGGGACCATAGGAAGCGTGAACAATGGCATAGGCTCTACTAGAGGACTAGAAACAAGGTAAGCAAAACCATCAGAAATAGATGGCTTACTATTAATAGAAAGAGCCGAAGAGAGATTTACCAGAGTTGAGGCGGGCGGTTCCAGGATAGAGGAACGAGGCTCAGACGTACATGAGTCCTCACTTTGTTGCTTTTTAGGACTCATTAAGATGTCTACCTCAGTCATCATATTGTCTCATCCACCCCCAAGGACGCCAGCCCCAACCCGATTCACTACAGGCTCTGGCTCCAAACCTGGACTCAATAGGAATACACAAGGATTAAAAACAGGTAAGGAATCCCTACCTGTTCTAATAGAACAGTTTGAAGTGGGTGTTACCAATACGGAGGGATTTCTCAACATTTTTCACTCATACCATCAACTCCTACCATTTTGGTGGTGTTAGATGACTTTATCTGACCCTCATCTTCATTCTCAGAAGGGTGAGAAATTAACATAGGGGAAGTGTTATCATATATATTCTCTACATTCTTCGTCTCATGTATTTGCACCTGAGATGCAGAGAGAAAAATGAACTTTCTTTGATCCTCTTCCTGTTTAATGATATTCTCAGTAAATCTTCTCCTATTTGTAGGGCAGTCCCTAATACGTTGGGGTTTGGGGATATCTGGCCAATCCAAAGCCTGTTGTTGAATAGTAGTGAGAGGCCTGGAATTATTACTTCGAGCTTGGTAAGTAAACATAGAAGATGGTCCTAATGTAATCAAGAGTTTGGTTTTCAAAGTATCAATTGAGGATGTAGTAAGTTTACTACCATTGCGGGATTTTCCCCATTTCAAGGCTTTATCCAAAGCTTCTGATTGAAAGGGGACCAGGTTGGAATGAATAGTGCCAGCAAGTTTTAAATAATAATCACGTAAAGCTATAATGTTGTCCTGCATCCATTGTTTGGTATGCAAGGCCACTTTCCCCCAAATCTCCTGATCTGGAGCTGCTGGCTTAATGAAGGAAGTGAGTTTATTAACCTTTGAGACCATACCTATGGGGTAGGAATCCTCACTAATGGCCTTATTTAATATTTCTAGATGATGAAAAGCCTGTAACAATTTAAAATATTTTTTGGATAATTCCATATCCGGCTGTACCAATTCAGTTCTTTGTCTAGGCTGTCCCTGAACATTCTCTTTTAAAGCTAAGGCCGCAAACCTATTAAAGAAAGAGAAAGCCATCTAAACTAAGTCCAGAAAACAATTAAGAAAGGGAGGGAGGGGTGGGGGAGAAAAAAAAAAAAAAAAAATATATATATATATATATATATATATATATATATATATATATATATAAATAATTTAATTTAAAAAACCCTACCAGTTAAGCCATTTTATGCTCAAGGCTATACAAGTAACTGGTATTACAATTCAAAATGGACTCCAAACAAATTCAAAACAAAAGAATCTGTTTAAAACATTCAAACTGATAATTCAATACATGGATTAAATTCCTCTTCAATTAAACCAATAAAATAATGAAAGCTTTCACCGGGTAGTTTTCAAATCCCCAAAACAAACTTTTAAAAGTAGGCTTCAGTCTAGATTAAGTTGAAGCAACCCCATCTGGGGAACCACAAAGTAGTTTTAACCCTCAAGTTGGAATAGATCTTACAGCTTTTAACCTTTTGAGGTAATAAAACAATCTATATTACCTCCTTTTAGGTGTTGAGGGTGTTGAGTTGATTAACTTTTGTCTTGTTCCAGACGTTGTTTCAAGAGACCAAAGTCTTCACAGTTTGGGAACGGAACATGGATGAAAAGCCATGAATATCCTGTCTTGGTATGATCCAATAAAGGTTTGAAGTAATCCAGTTAAATCAAGAAACACTTTTAAGAAAACAGGGTGGTAAATCCATTGTCCATGCCATCCAATGATAAAAGTTGCAACATTCAAGTAAAAAAAGTGCATAAACTGAAACAAACAATACTTTAAGTTTAAGTATTTTAAGTTTCACCTGTTCGGCTTTGTCAAGATGTAGGGTTAGGGTGAGGGTGAGGGTGAGGGTTAGGGTTAGGGTAAGGTTAGGTTAGGTTAGGTTAGGTTAGGTTAGGGTTAGGGTTAGGTTAGGTTAGGGTTAGTTAGGGTTAGGGTTAGGTTAGTTAGTGTTAAGTTAGGGTTAGTTAGGGTTAGGTTAGTTAGGTTAGGTTAGGTTAGGTTAGGTTAGGTTAGGTTAGGTTATGTTAGTGTTAGGTTAGGTTAGGTTAGGTTAGGTTATGGTTTAGGGTTAGGGTTAGTTTAGGGTTAGGGTTAGGGTTAGGTTAGGTTAGGTTAGGTTAGGTTAGGTTAGGTTATGGTTAGTGTTAGGGTTAGGGTTAGGACATAGGCATAAAAACCACCACGCTCATGCCTGATTGCCATAAATTTTGCCGGGAAAGAGGCAGAGGCACAAAACCTAGTCTTACCCCCCCATTTTCGAGGGCGCTTTTTCCAATGGCGCCACCGCCGAGTCTCTCCGAGGTTGGCAAGTGCCTCAACCTGATTGACCCTCTTAAGAATTGCCGTTTACGTCTTAGAGACTCTGTACCAAGTCAAACCCCCCTGTTTGGGAGTGGTCCGGATTGATTGATACCAGCCTCGCCCTGCTACAGCCCCGGCAAGTGGAAGCAATTGACTAGCGGAGTGCGTTTTCTGGCAGATTTTCAGGCTTGCAAATATTTGTCATCTCAGTAGATCTCTGGGCTGTCTGTGTCCTGTAAGCCATACAGAGTACAGGACCTATTATAAATAAATAAAATAAAAAAAAACTATGCATGAGAAATAGAAAGTGGAAAAAATATACAGCTCTGCAATAAAAAAAAAATAATAATAATAAAAAGAGACCATTCCAAATGATCAGTTTCTCTGGATTTAGTCTTTATAGATTGAGTAAAATTAATTTTTTTATTTTTTTATTTTTATTATTATTCTATAAACTACTGACAACATTTCTTCCAAATTCCAAATGAAAATATAACCATTTAGAGCATTTATTTGCAGAAAATGACAACTGGTCGAAATGAGAAAAAACAAAACAAAAACATGCAACGCTCTTAAATGATAGATTTGCGCCATCTACTGGTCACTGAAGTGTACTGCGGCAGAACGTATTTTTAATGTCATACTTAAGCGAAGTATTAAAGTTAATCATTCAGGCTCAACTATACCATTACACATTACACGAGTAAAGTGAAATTCACCGGACTGAACTGGGTTCTGGCATTTTCTCTGAATAGCTCGATTAAAAAGTTATAAAAGATTATGATATGGTTTTTATCTATTTTCAGCAGGCTGTTAAATACCTGTGAAACATCACAATCATTAAATAAAAAATTCAAACGCATTGATTACACACAATGTGTGTACGAAAGACGTTTATAAACCATTTACCTTTGTATGCAATGCATTGCAGTCACACATAGTTAGCATTGTGTTAGTATTGGATCAGACTCAAATATTACGACGAGAACAAACACAGATGGACACTAGGGGCTATTAAATAAGTGAGGAATTTTTTTTGGCAGATTCCAGACTTGAATCCAGTTAATTTTATTAACAGATTTAAATACTGTTTAGGTAGCGTGATTTCAGTTGAACATCTGAAATCAGTTTCATATCAATATCACTCCTAAATATTTGTAGGAATTGTTTAGTGGGATAAACTCAATGAATTATTATTATCATTTCATGAAGTATATTTGACCATGTTTGTGAGGAGGAATTTTTTGTTACGGAGACCAGACTTGAGTCCAGTTAATATTAAAGAAATTGTTCCAAAAATAAATCAATAAAAAAAAAAATAACAGAAGGACTTGAAAAAATGCATTTAAGAAAATAAATGGCATCTAATCTTGCCATAATAATTATATGAAATACTTCAAATGTCATAGGTGTTTTGCATTTTGAAATGAAATCTGCAAAATCCCATAAAGTCCCAGTCATGGTTAAATAACTGACTCATCGATTACATAATCCAAAAACTAGATAGTAAAGTTTGAAGACAAACTTTATGTTGGCTTGACAAAGCCTTGTCTGAAAGTTTAAAATAGTTGGAAGAGTTGGAAGTTTGAAGGTCTTACAGTCAGACAGACAGAAGGAACATCATACAGATGGACAGCCAGCTGCAAGAAGTCCAATGCAACCCTACCCCTTGCTTGTTTTTCTGAATGGCAAATTTGTTGCTAGGGTAACCCCAACTGGTTACTAGGCAGTTACCAGGGTGATACTTAATATGGCTCCTTGCCATCCTGAGTGAAATAAGTCAACTGGGAAGTCTCTACGATGTTCTGGTGCAGAGATATGTGATTTTTTTACTTGGTTGCTAGGGTAGCCCCATCTGGTTGCTAAGCAGTTATCAGGGTGATACTTATCAAAGCTCCTTGCCATCCTGAGTGAAATAAGTCAACCCAGAAGTCTCTACGATGTTCTGGTGCAGAGATATGTCATTTGTTACTTGGTTGCTAGGGTAACCCCATCTGGTTACAATGCAGTTACCAGGTTGATACTTATCAAGCCTCCTTTCTATCCTAAGTGATATATGTCAACCCGGAAGTCTCTACGATGTTCTGGTGCAGAGATAAGTTATTTGTTACTTGGTTGCTAGGGTAACCCCAACTGGTTGCTAGGCAGTTACCTGGGTGATACTTAACATGGCTCCTTGCCATCCTGAGTGAAATAAGTCAACTGGGAAATCTCTACGATGTTCTGGTGCAGAGATATGTGATTTGTTACTTGGTTGCTAGGGTAACCCCAACTGGTTGCTAGGCAGTTACCAGGGTGATACTTAACATGGCTCCTTGCCATCCTGAGTGAAATAAGTCAACCCGGAAGTCTCTACGATGTTCTGGTACAGAGATATGTGATTTGTTACTTGGTTGCTAGGGTAAGCCCATGTGGTTGCTAGGCAGTTGCCAGTGTGATACCAAGAAGGCTGCTTGCTGTTCTGAGTCATACAAGCCAACAATGAAGTCTCTACGACATTCTGAACCTGAGATACCATCTAAGCGATTTTAAATGGAAGTCAGTGGGCATTGGTTGCTAGGGTGCTCTAAATGGTTGCTAGGGCATGGCTAAGTAGTTTCCATGAAGACTGATTGCTCACCCAATTCAAACAAGCTGACTCTCATGTCTGTAGGACATTCTGATCAGGAGATATCACACTCAGCCTTTTTGAATGGAAGTCAAAGGGGTTTGGTTGCTAGGGTGCTCTAAATGGTTGCTAGGATGTGGCTAAGTAGTTTCCATGATGATACTTGAAGACTGATTGCTCACCCAATTCAAACAAGCCAACTCTCATGTCTGTAGGACATTCTGATCTGAAGATATCCATCTAAGCCATTTTGAATGGCAGTCAATGGGTTTTGGTTGCTAGGGTGCACTAAATGGTTGCTAGGCTGTATGCAGTTGCTAGGGTGTTAAAGTGATGGAGTGAAACAAAGAATAAAATGAGTGGAGTGATGGAAAGATAGAAAAGAGAGTGATAGATAGAAAGTATGAATGGTAGAGTAAGTAGATTGAATCCTCTAAAGGAGTTATTACAGGGAAAAGTTTTCACACCTTAAATGGGAGGCAATTTAAAATCAGTCCTGTGCGGAAGTCTGATACGGGAATACTGGAAGTCCAATCAGTTAGAAAAGAGATAGCAACCCGAATCAAACCAGTCTGAAAGTCTGTGGCAAGTTTGGTGTTTGTAGTTTGAAAGCTCTGGGAGGAGATACATGTACTGTTTAAATTTTGGCTCAGAATAATAATAATAATAATAATAATAATAATAATAATAAGCTTAAATAGTAGATCAGTATGTTGGCTTTGTCAAGCCAACATAATAAGCTTAAATAGTAGCTTAAATATTTTCCTACACATAACTTGACATTGCAACTCTCAATGTGTCCACTAGATGAGACGGAGACTGACATTTTAGAAATGAGTTCACAAGTGAAGTAATGATGAATTTTATTATTACAAGAGGAGTTTTTAAGGGATTCCAGGTCATGTAATAGGAAGTGTTTAACAACAAATCTTTGTTTTTCAAGTTTATGTTTGATCTTAAAGACATGGCTGTGCATTCTGGCTCTAATAGAATTCCTAGTTTGCCCAACATATTGTATGGAGCACTTAGTACAAAATATTAAATAAATGCAGTTAGATGTGTTAGGGGTGAGAGACTTTTTAATTTTAAAAATCTGTTTTGTGGACCTACTAATAACACTGTTTGGGTTGGAAGTATTTATATTCAATAGTTTTTTTTTCTTTTCTTTTTTGTATTTAATTCACTCAATTTGCTTTTGACTAAATAGTCTTTCAAATTTTGGTTTCTCCTAACTAAATTTACCATATTTTTACCATAATAAAATAGGTTCTCTTGGGGCTAGGCACACAAAACTGTTATATGTTTCTCGTGGGAAGACCCCGATAGCGTGTGCAAAGTTTGGGAATGATCGCTCGTTCGTAGTCAAAATGGCGGCCTATGAAGTATTTGTTTTCTATAGGCCTATGTCAATTCACCATATTTTTACCATAATAAAATAGGTTCCCTTGGGGCTAGGCACACAAAACTGTAATATGTTTCTCATGGCAAGACCCCGTTAGATTGTGTAAAGTTTGGGAATGATCGCTCATTCATAGCCAGCATGGCTGCCTAAAACGTACTCATTTCAAAGAGGCCCATTATAGGCCTAACTAAATTTACCATGTTTGTATTCAAATAAAATGGGTTCCCCTGTGGCTAGGCACACACAACTGTAAAATGTTTCTCGAGGAAAGACCCCGATAGCCTGTGCAAAGTTTGAGAATGATTGCTCGTTCGTAGCCAACATGGCGGCCAAAAACATACTATACAATGCGTCTATGGAAAAATGTTTGTCTGTGGGTGGCTGCTATTCCGAAGGCGCTGGCAGTCTGGGAGTCAGGCCTGCCTGGGGGTTTTCAGGGTTGCTGAGAACGCCAGCGTTGGCCCCGTGACTCTGGGAGGTACGCTTGCGGACATACGGGGCTTCGCTAAGGCCCGCATCATATGTGATGCGGGCCGTAGCGAGATTTGACAGCCGGATTCTAAGTCGAGGGTGGGTTACCTGGGGGCGCCCTAGGGGACTGTGATAGGAGCGTGTTTCGGGGCGTTTGGAGTCGATTGGTGTAGGTGTGTGGGGAGCGATTTTGGGGGCCTGTGGCAGGCTTAGGGTCAGGCCTTAGGGTTAGGGTAGGTTAGGATATAGGGATAAAAAAAACTGCGCTCATGCCGGATTGCCATAACTTTTGCCGGGAAGGTGGCAGAGGCATGAAACCGAGTCCTAACCTCCCATTTACAAGGGCACTCTATCCAATGAGTCTCTCCGAGGTTGGCAAGTGCCTCAACCTGATTGGCCATCGTAAGGAATACCGTTTACGTCTTAGAGACTCGGCACCAAGTCCAAACCCTCCGTTTGGGGGCGGGCCGGATTGATTGGTACCAACAGCGCCCTGCTACGGCCCCTGCATGTGGAAGCAATGGTCTCGCGGCGTGAGTTTTCTGGGGCTGGCTCCTTGAGGGGCATCGTCAGAGGCGTATCCTCTGGCGTGCAGATGGGGCCCGTGACCCTGGATGCCTGGCCACAGGTTTAAGTTCAGAAAGCTGTTTGGAGTCGTTTATCATCAGAATTCACTTCCTTTTCACTAAAATATGACATTTCACTAATATAACTAGAAGACAGATATGCATAGCAAAATTAAGTCAAAATGCGTCACTGCAGCATGTTGCATGCATTTTGATACCATCATTTTAATGGAGGAATCTGAATGTCAGTACAGAACTGTAAAAACTTCATGAAACAGCTCTCAAAAGTCCAAAAGCAACTTTTTAAGCTCAAAAAGTTGTTTGGAGTCATTTTCAATCAGATTTCACTTCTGAATGTCATGTTTTCAGTGAAACATGATATTTCACCATATAACTTAAAGACAGCTATGCATAGCAAAAGGAAGTCAAAATGCATGATTGCAGCATGTTTGCATGCATTATGAGAGCTAAACCATCATTTTAATGGAGGAATCTGAATGTCAGTACAGAACTGTGCAAACTTCATGAAACAGCTCTCAAAAGTCCAAAAGCAACTTTTTAAGCTCAAAAAGTTGTTTGGAGTCATTTTTCATCAGAATTCACTTCCTTTTCACTGAAAAATGACATTTCACTAATGTCACTAAAAGGCAGCTATGCATTGCAAAAGGAAGTCAAAATGCATGATTGCAGCATGTTTGCATGCATTATGAGAGCTAAACCATCATTTTAATGAAAGAACCTGAATGTCAACACACAACTGTGCAAACTTCATGAAACAGATCTCAAAAGTCCAAAAGCAACTTTTTAAGCTGAGAAAGATGTTTGGCATCGTTTTTCATCAGAATTCACTTCCTTTTCACTGAAACAAGATATTTCACTAATGTCACTAGAAAGCAGCTATGCATTGCAAAAGGAAGTCAAAATGCATGATTGTACCTTGCATGCATTATAATACCATAATTTTAATGGAGGAATCCGAATGTCAGTACAGAACTGTGCAAATATTATAAAATAGCTCTCAACTTCCCAAAAGCAATTTTTTAAGCTCAAAAAGTTGTTTGGAGTAGTTATTCGTAATAATTCACTTCCTTTTCACTGAAACATGACATTTCACTATTGCAACTAGAATGCAGCTATGCATTGCAAAAGGAAGTAAAAATGAGTCGTTGCAGCATGTTTGCATGCATTATGAGATCTAAACAATCATTTTAATGGAGGAATCTGAATGTCAGTACAGAACTGTGCAAACTTCATGAAACAGCTCTTAAAAGACCAAAAGCAACTTTTTAAGCTCAAAACGATGTTTGCAGTAGTTTTTCATCAGAATTCTCTTCCTTTTCACTGAAACATGTCATTTCACTATTGTAACAAGAAGGCAGCTATGCACTGCAAAAGGAAATCAAAATGTGTGATTGCAGAATGTTTTCATGCATTATGAGAGCTACACAATATTTTAATGAGGTAATCTGATTGTAAGTAAAGAAATGAGCAAACTTCATGAAACAGCTCTCAAAAGTCCAAAAGCAACTCTTTCAGCTCAAAACGTTATTTGGAGTAGTTTTTTTTATTAGAATTCACTTCCTTTTCACTGAAACATGTCATTTCACTATTTCAGCTATACATTGCAAAAGGAAGGTAAAATCAGTTATTGCAGCATGATTTAATGCATTATGAGATCTAAACAGTCATTTTAATTGAGGAATCTTAGTCAATACAGAACTGTGCAAACAGCATGAAACAACTCTCATCAGCCCAAAAGCAAATTTTAAGTTCAGAAAGATGTTTGGAGTCGTTTTTCAACAGAATTCAATTCCTTTTCACTGAAACAAGACATTTCACTAATGTCACTAGAAGGCAGCTAAGCATTGCAAAAGGAAGTCAATATGTGTGATTTGTGCATGTTTTCATGCATTATGAGAGCTATACAATAATTTTAGTGAGGTAATCTGATTGTCAGTAAAGAAATGAGCAAACTTCATGAAACAGCTCTCAAAAGTCCAAAAGCAACTTTTTAAGATCAAAACGTTGTTTGAAGTAGTTTTTCATCAGAATTCACTTCCTTTTCACTGAAACATGTCATTTCACTATTTCAGCTATAAATTGCAAAAGGAAGGTAAAATCAGTCATTGCAGCATGTTTTAATGCATTATGAGATCTAAACAGTCATATTAATTGAGGAATCTTAGACAATACAGAACTGTGCAAACAGCATGAAACAACTCTCATCAGCCCAAAAGCAAATTTAAATTCAGAAAGATGTTTGGAGTCGTTTTTCAGCAGAATTCAATTCCTTTTCGCTGAAACAAGACATTTCACTCATGTCACTAGAAGGCAGCTATGCATTGCAAAAGGAAGTCAAAATGTGTTATAGCAGCATGTTATCATGCATTATGATAGCTACACAATAGTTTTAGTGAAGTAATCTGAATGTTAGTACAGAAATGAGCAAACTTCATGAAACAGCTCTCAAAAGACCAAAAGGAAATTTTTAAGCTCAAAACGTTGATTGGTGTAGTTTTTCATCAGAATTCACTTCATTTTCACTGAAACATGTCATTTCACTACTGTAACAAGAAGTTAGCTATGCATTGTAAAAGGAAATCAAAATGTGTGATTGCAGAATGTTTTCATGCATTATGAGAGCTACACAATAATTTTAGTGAAGTACACCGAATGTCAGTAAAGACATGAGCAAACTTCATGAAACAGCTCTCAAAAGTCCAAAAGCAACTTTTTAAGCTCAAAACGTTGTTTGGAGTAGTTTTTCATCAGAATTCACTTCCTTTTCACTGAAACATGTCATTTCACTATTTCAGCTATACATTGCAAAAGGAAGGTAAAATCAGTAATTGCAGCATGTTTTAATGCATTATGAGATCTAAACAGTCATTTTAATTGAGGAATCTTAGACAATACAGAACTGTGCAAACAGCATGAAACAACTCTCAACAGCCCAAAAGCAAATTTAAGTTCAGAAAGATGTTTGGAGTCGTTTTTCAGCTTAATTCAATTCCTTTTCGCTGAAACAAGACATTTCACTCATGTCACTAGAAGGCAGCTATGCATTTCAAAAGGAAGTCAAAATGTGTTATAGCAGCATGTTTTCATGCATTATGAAAGCTACACAATAATTTTTCTGAGGTAATCTGTTTGTCAGTAAAGAAATGAGCAAACTTCATGAAACAGCTCTCAAAAGTCCAAAAGCAACTCTTTAAGCTCAAAACGTTATTTGGAGTAGTTTTTTTTTTTTTTATCAGAATTCACTTCCTTTTCGCTGAAACAAGACATTTCACTCATGTCACTAGAAGGCAGCTATGCATTGCAAAAGGAAGTCAAAATGTGTTATAGCAGCATGTTTTCATGCATTATGAGAGCTACACAATAATTTTAGTGAGGTAATCTGATTGTTAGTACAGAAATGAGCAAACTGCATGAAACATCTTTCAAAAGTCCAAGAGCAACTTTTTAAACTCAAAACGTTGTTTGGAGTATTTTTTCATCAGAATTCATTTCCTTTTCACTGAAACATGTCATTTCACTACTGTAACAAGAAGTTAGCTATGCATTGTAAAAGGAAATCAAAATGTGTGATTGCAGAATGTTTTCATGCATTATGAGAGCTACACAATAATTTTAGTGAAGTACTCTGAATGTCAGTAAAGACATGAGCAAACTTCATGAAACAGCTCTCAAAAGACCAAAAGGAGCTTTTTAAGCTTAAAACGTTGTTTGGAGTAGTTTTTCATCAGAATTCACTTCCTTTTCACTGAAACATGTCATTTCACTATTTCAGCTATACTTTGCAAAAGCAAGGTAAAATCAGTCTTTGCAGCATGGTTTAATGCATTATGAGATCTAAACAGCCATTATAATTGAGGAATATTAGACAATACAGAACTGTGCAAACAGCAAGAAACATCTCTCAACAGCCCAAAAGCAACTTTTTAAGCTCAAAACGTTGTTTGGAGTAGTTTTTCATCAGAATTCACTTCCTTTTCACTGAAACATGTCATTTCACTATTTCAGCTATACATTGCAAAAGGAAGGTAAAATCAGTCTTTGCAGCATGTTTTAATGCATTATGAGATCTAAACAGTCATTATAATTGAGGAATCTTAGACAATACAGAACTGTGCAAACTGCATGAAACATCTCTCAACAGCCCAAAAGCAACTTTTTAATCTCAAAACGTTGTTTGGAGTAGTTTTTCATCAGAATTCACTTCCTTTTCACTGAAACATGTCATTTCACTACTGTAACAAGAAGTTAGCTATGCATTGTAAAAGGAAATCAAAATGTGTGATTGCAGAATGTTTTCATGCATTATGAGAGCTACACAATAATTTTAGTGAAGTACTCTGAATGTCTGTAAAGAAATGAGCAAACATCATGAAACAGCTTTCAAAAGTCCAAAAGCAACTTTTTAAGCTCAAAACGTTGTTTGGAGTAGTTTTTCATCAGAATTCACTTCCTTTTCACTGAAACATGTCATTTCACTATTTCAGCTATACATTGCAAAAGGAAGGTAAAATCAGTCTTTGCAGCATGTTTTAATGCATTACGAGATCTAAACTGTCATTTTAATTGAGGACTCAATAAATACAGAACTGTGCAAACAGTTTGAAACATCTCTCAACAGCCCAAAAGCAACTTTTTAAGCTCAAAACGTTGTTTGGAGTAGTTTTTCATCAGAATTCACTTCCTTTTCACTGAAACATGTCATTTCACTATTTCAGCTATACATTGCAAAAGGAAGGTAAAATCAGTCTTTGCAGCATGTTTTAATGCATTATGAGATCTAAACAGTCATTATAATTGAGGAATCTTAGACAATACAGAACTGTGCAAACAGCATGAGACATCTCTCAACAGCCCAAAAGCAACTTTTTAAGCTCAAAACGTTGTTTGGAGTAGTTTTTCATCAGAATTCACTTCCTTTTCACTGAAACATGTCATTTCACTACTGTAACAAGAAGTTAGCAATGCATTGTAAAAGGAAATCAAAATGTGTGATTGCAGAATGTTTTCATGCATTATGAGAGCTACACAATAATTTTAGTGAAGTACTCTGAATGTCTGTAAAGAAATGAGCAAACATCATGAAAAAGGCTTTCAAAAGTCCAAAAGCAACTTTTTAAGCTCAAAACGTTGTTTGGAGTAGTTTTTCATCAGAATTCACTTCCTTCTCACTGATATATGTCATTTCACTATTTCAGCTATACATTGCAAAAGGAAGGTAAAATCAGTCATTGCAGCATGGTTTAATGCATTATGAGATCTAAACAGCCATTATAATTGAGGAATATTAGACAATACAGAACTGTGCAAACAGCAAGAAACATCTCTCAACAGCCCAAAAGCAACTTTTTAAGCTCAAAACGTTGTTTGGAGTAGTTTTTCATCAGAATTCACTTCCTTTTCACTGAAACATGTCATTTCACTATTTCAGCTATACATTGCAAAAGGAAGGTAAAATCAGTCTTTGCAGCATGTTTTAATGCATTATGAGATCTAAACAGTCATTATAATTGAGGAATCTTAGACAATACAGAACTGTGCAAACTGCATGAAACATCTCTCAACAGCCCAAAAGCAACTTTTTAATCTCAAAACGTTGTTTGGAGTAGTTTTTCATCAGAATTCACTTCCTTTTCACTGAAACATGTCATTTCACTACTGTAACAAGAAGTTAGCTATGCATTGTAAAAGGAAATCAAAATGTGTGATTGCAGAATGTTTTCATGCATTATGAGAGCTACACAATAATTTTAGTGAAGTACTCTGAATGTCTGTAAAGAAATGAGCAAACATCATGAAACAGCTTTCAAAAGTCCAAAAGCAACTTTTTAAGCTCAAAACGTTGTTTGGAGTAGTTTTTCATCAGAATTCACTTCCTTTTCACTGAAACATGTCATTTCACTATTTCAGCTATACATTGCAAAAGGAAGGTAAAATCAGTCTTTGCAACAAGTTTTAATGCATTACGAGATCTAAACTGTCATTTTAATTGAGGACTCAATAAATACAGAACTGTGCAAACAGTTTGAAACATCTCTCAACAGCCCAAAAGCAACTTTTTAAGCTCAAAACGTTGTTTGGAGTAGTTTTTCATCAGAATTCACTTCCTTTTCACTGAAACATGTCATTTCACTATTTCAGCTATACATTGCAAAAGGAAGGTAAAATCAGTCTTTGCAGCATGTTTTAATGCATTATGAGATCTAAACAGTCATTATAATTGAGGAATCTTAGACAATACAGAACTGTGCAAACTGCATGAAACATCTCTCAACAGCCCAAAAGCAACTTTTTAATCTCAAAACGTTGTTTGGAGTAGTTTTTCATTAGAATTCACTTCCTTTTCACTGAAACATGTCATTTCACTACTGTAACAAGAAGTTAGCTATACATTGTAAAAGGAAATCAAAATGTGTGATTGCAGAATGTTTTCATGCATTATGAGAGCTACACAATAATTTTAGTGAAGTACTCTGAATGTCTGTAAAGAAATGAGCAAACATCATGAAACAGCTTTCAAAAGTCCAAAAGCAACTTTTTAAGCTCAAAACGTTGTTTGGAGTAGTTTTTCATCAGAATTCACTTCCTTTTCACTGAAACATGTCATTTCACTATTTCAGCTATACATTGCAAAAGGAAGGTAAAATCGGTCTTTGCAGCATGTTTTAATGCATTACGAGATCTAAACTGTCATTTTAATTGAGGACTCAATAAATACAGAACTGTGCAAACAGTTTGAAACATCTCTCAACAGCCCAAAAGCAACTTTTTAAGCTCAAAACGTTGTTTGGAGTAGTTTTTCATCAGAATTCACTTCCTTTTCACTGAAACATGTCATTTCACTATTTCAGCTATACATTGCAAAAGGAAGGTAAAATCAGTCTTTGCAGCATGTTTTAATGCATTATGAGATCTAAACAGTCATTATAATTGAGGAATCTTAGACAATACAGAACTGTGCAAACTGCATGAAACATCTCTCAACAGCCCAAAAGCAACTTTTTAATCTCAAAACGTTGTTTGGAGTAGTTTTTCATCAGAATTCACTTCCTTTTCACTGAAACATGTCATTTCACTACTGTAACAAGAAGTTAGCTATGCATTGTAAAAGGAAATCAAAATGTGTGATTGCAGAATGTTTTCATGCATTATGAGAGCTACACAATAATTTTAGTGAAGTACTCTGAATGTCTGTAAAGAAATGAGCAAACATCATGAAACAGCTTTCAAAAGTCCAAAAGCAACTTTTTAAGCTCAAAACGTTGTTTGGAGTAGTTTTTCATCAGAATTCACTTCCTTTTCACTGAAACATGTCATTTCACTATTTCAGCTATACATTGCAAAAGGAAGGTAAAATCAGTCTTTGCAACAAGTTTTAATGCATTACGAGATCTAAACTGTCATTTTAATTGAGGACTCAATAAATACAGAACTGTGCAAACAGTTTGAAACATCTCTCAACAGCCCAAAAGCAACTTTTTAAGCTCAAAACGTTGTTTGGAGTAGTTTTTCATCAGAATTCACTTCCTTTTCACTGAAACATGTCATTTCACTATTTCAGCTATACATTGCAAAAGGAAGGTAAAATCAGTCTTTGCAGCATGTTTTAATGCATTATGAGATCTAAACAGTCATTATAATTGAGGAATCTTAGACAATACAGAACTGTGCAAACAGCATGAAACATCTCTCAACAGCCCAAAAGCAACTTTTTAAGCTCAAAACGTTGTTTGGAGTAGTTTTTCATCAGAATTCACTTCCTTTTCACTGAAACATGTCATTTCACTACTGTAACAAGAAGTTAGCTATGCATTGTAAAAGGAAATCAAAATGTGTGATTGCAGAATGTTTTCATGCATTATGAGAGCTACACAATAATTTTAGTTGAAGTACTCTGAATGTCTGTAAAGAAATGAGCAAACATGCATGAAACAGCTTTCAAAAGTCCAAAAGCAACTTTTTAAGCTCAAAACGTTGTTTGGAGTAGTTTTTCATCAGAATTCACTTCCTTTTCACTGAAACATGTCATTTCACTATTGTAACAGAAGTTAGCTATACATTGCAAAAGGAAGGTCAAAATCAGTCATTGCAGCAATGTTTTAATGCATTATGAGATCTAAACAGTCATTTTAGTTGAAGTACTCTGAATGACAATACAGAACATGTGCAAACAGTTCATGAAACAGCTCTCAACAGCCCAAAAGCAACTTTTTAAGCTCAAAACGTTGTTTGGAGTAGTTTTTCATCAGAATTCACTTCCTTTTCACTGAAACATGTCATTTCACTATTTCAGCTATACATTGCAAAAGGAAGGTAAAATCAGTCTTTGCAGCATGTTTTAATGCATTATGAGATCTAAACAGTCATTATAATTGAGGAATCATTAGACAATACAGAACTGTGCAAACAGCAAGAAACATCTCTCAACAGCCCAAAAGCAACTTTTTAAGCTCAAAACGTTGTTTGGAGTAGTTTTTCATCAGAATTCACTTCCTTTTCACTGAAACATGTCATTTCACTATTTCAGCTATACATTGCAAAAGGAAGGTAAAATCAGTCTTTGCAGCATGTTTTAATGCATTATGAGATCTAAACAGTCATTATAATTGAGGAATCTTAGACAATACAGAACTGTGCAAACTGCATGAAACATCTCTCAACAGCCCAAAAGCAACTTTTTAATCTCAAAACGTTGTTTGGAGTAGTTTTTCATCAGAATTCACTTCCTTTTCACTGAAACATGTCATTTCACTACTGTAACAAGAAGTTAGCTATGCATTGTAAAAGGAAATCAAAATGTGTGATTGCAGAATGTTTTCATGCATTATGAGAGCTACACAATAATTTTAGTGAAGTACTCTGAATGTCTGTAAAGAAATGAGCAAACATCATGAAACAGCTTTCAAAAGTCCAAAAGCAACTTTTTAAGCTCAAAACGTTGTTTGGAGTAGTTTTTCATCAGAATTCACTTCCTTTTCACTGAAACATGTCATTTCACTATTTCAGCTATACATTGCAAAAGGAAGGTAAAATCAGTCTTTGCAGCATGTTTTAATGCATTACGAGATCTAAACTGTCATTTTAATTGAGGACTCAATAAATACAGAACTGTGCAAACAGTTTGAAACATCTCTCAACAGCCCAAAAGCAACTTTTTAAGCTCAAAACGTTGTTTGGAGTAGTTTTTCATCAGAATTCACTTCCTTTTCACTGAAACATGTCATTTCACTATTTCAGCTATACATTGCAAAAGGAAGGTAAAATCAGTCTTTGCAGCATGTTTTAATGCATTATGAGATCTAAACAGTCATTATAATTGAGGAATCTTAGACAATACAGAACTGTGCAAACAGCATGAGACATCTCTCAACAGCCCAAAAGCAACTTTTTAAGCTCAAAACGTTGTTTGGAGTAGTTTTTCATCAGAATTCACTTCCTTTTCACTGAAACATGTCATTTCACTACTGTAACAAGAAGTTAGCAATGCATTGTAAAAGGAAATCAAAATGTGTGATTGCAGAATGTTTTCATGCATTATGAGAGCTACACAATAATTTTAGTGAAGTACTCTGAATGTCTGTAAAGAAATGAGCAAACATCATGAAAAAGCTTTCAAAAGTCCAAAAGCAACTTTTTAAGCTCAAAACGTTGTTTGGAGTAGTTTTTCATCAGAATTCACTTCCTTCTCACTGATATATGTCATTTCACTATTTCAGCTATACATTGCAAAAGGAAGGTAAAATCAGTCATTGCAGCATGGTTTAATGCATTATGAGATCTAAACAGCCAATATAATTGAGGAATATTAGACAATACAGAACTGTGCAAACAGCAAGAAACATCTCTCAACAGCCCAAAAGCAACTTTTTAAGCTCAAAACGTTGTTTGGAGTAGTTTTTCATCAGAATTCACTTCCTTTTCACTGAAACATGTCATTTCACTATTTCAGCTATACATTGCAAAAGGAAGGTAAAATCAGTCTTTGCAGCATGTTTTAATGCATTATGAGATCTAAACAGTCATTATAATTGAGGAATCTTAGACAATACAGAACTGTGCAAACTGCATGAAACATCTCTCAACAGCCCAAAAGCAACTTTTTAATCTCAAAACGTTGTTTGGAGTAGTTTTTCATCAGAATTCACTTCCTTTTCACTGAAACATGTCATTTCACTACTGTAACAAGAAGTTAGCTATGCATTGTAAAAGGAAATCAAAATGTGTGATTGCAGAATGTTTTCATGCATTATGAGAGCTACACAATAATTTTAGTGAAGTACTCTGAATGTCTGTAAAGAAATGAGCAAACATCATGAAACAGCTTTCAAAAGTCCAAAAGCAACTTTTTAAGCTCAAAACGTTGTTTGGAGTAGTTTTTCATCAGAATTCACTTCCTTTTCACTGAAACATGTCATTTCACTATTTCAGCTATACATTGCAAAAGGAAGGTAAAATCAGTCTTTGCAACAAGTTTTAATGCATTACGAGATCTAAACTGTCATTTTAATTGAGGACTCAATAAATACAGAACTGTGCAAACAGTTTGAAACATCTCTCAACAGCCCAAAAGCAACTTTTTAAGCTCAAAACGTTGTTTGGAGTAGTTTTTCATCAGAATTCACTTCCTTTTCACTGAAACATGTCATTTCACTATTTCAGCTATACATTGCAAAAGGAAGGTAAAATCAGTCTTTGCAGCATGTTTTAATGCATTATGAGATCTAAACAGTCATTATAATTGAGGAATCATTAGACAATACAGAACTGTGCAAACATGCAATGAAACATCTCTCAACAGCCCAAAAGCAACTTTTTAAGCTCAAAACGTTGTTTGGAGTAGTTTTTCATCAGAATTCACTTCCTTTTCACTGAAACATGTCATTTCACTATTTCAGCTATACATTGCAAAAGGAAGGTAAAATCAGTCTTTGCAGCATGTTTTAATGCATTATGAGATCTAAACAGTCATTATAATTGAGGAATCTTAGACAATACAGAACTGTGCAAACTGCATGAAACATCTCTCAACAGCCCAAAAGCAACTTTTTAATCTCAAAACGTTGTTTGGAGTAGTTTTTCATCAGAATTCACTTCCTTTTCACTGAAACATGTCATTTCACTACTGTAACAAGAAGTTAGCTATGCATTGTAAAAGGAAATCAAAATGTGTGATTGCAGAATGTTTTCATGCATTATGAGAGCTACACAATAATTTTAGTGAAGTACTCTGAATGTCTGTAAAGAAATGAGCAAACATCATGAAACAGCTTTCAAAAGTCCAAAAGCAACTTTTTAAGCTCAAAACGTTGTTTGGAGTAGTTTTTCATCAGAATTCACTTCCTTTTCACTGAAACATGTCATTTCACTATTTCAGCTATACATTGCAAAAGGAAGGTAAAATCAGTCTTTGCAACAAGTTTTAATGCATTACGAGATCTAAACAGTCATTTTAATTGAGGACTCAATAAATACAGAACTGTGCAAACAGTTTGAAACATCTCTCAACAGCCCAAAAGCAACTTTTTAAGCTCAAAACGTTGTTTGGAGTAGTTTTTCATCAGAATTCACTTCCTTTTCACTGAAACATGTCATTTCACTATTTCAGCTATACATTGCAAAAGGAAGGTAAAATCAGTCTTTGCAGCATGTTTTAATGCATTATGAGATCTAAACAGTCATTATAGTTGAGGAATCTTAGACAATACAGAACTGTGCAAACAGCAAGAAACATCTCTCAACAGCCCAAAAGCAACTTTTTAAGCTCAAAACGTTGTTTGGAGTAGTTTTTCATCAGAATTCACTTCCTTTTCAATGAAACATGTCATTTCACTATTTCAGCTATACATTGCAAAAGGAAGGTAAAATCAGTCTTTGCAGCATGTTTTAATGCATTATGAGATCTAAACAGTCATTATAATTGAGGAATCTTAGACAATACAGAACTGTGCAAACTGCATGAAACATCTCTCAACAGCCCAAAAGCAACTTTTTAATCTCAAAACGTTGTTTGGAGTAGTTTTTCATCAGAATTCACTTCCTTTTCACTGAAACATGTCATTTCACTACTGTAACAAGAAGTTAGCTATGCATTGTAAAAGGAAATCAAAATGTGTGATTGCAGAATGTTTTCATGCATTATGAGAGCTACACAATAATTTTAGTGAAGTACTCTGAATGTCTGTAAAGAAATGAGCAAACATCATGAAACAGCTTTCAAAAGTCCAAAAGCAACTTTTTAAGCTCAAAACGTTGTTTGGAGTAGTTTTTCATCAGAATTCACTTCCTTTTCACTGAAATATGTTATTTCACTATTTCAGCTATACATTGCAAAAGGAAGGTAAAATCAGTCATTGCAGCATGTTTTAATGCATTATGAGATCTAAACAGTCATTTTAATTGAGAAATCTTAGACAATACAGAACTGTGCAAACAGCATGAAACATCTCTCAACAGCCCAAAAGCAACTTTTTAAGCTCAAAACGTTGTTTGGAGTAGTTTTTCATCAGAATTCACTTCCTTTTCACTGAAACATGTCATTTCACTATTTCAGCTATACATTGCAAAAGGAAGGTAAAATCAGTCTTTGCAGCATGTTTTAATGCATTATGAGATCTAAACAGTCATTTTAATTGAGGAATCTTAATACAATACAGAACTGTGCAAACAGCATGAAACATCTCTCAACAGCCCAAAAGCAACTTTTTAAGCTCAAAACGTTGTTTGGAGTAGTTTTTCATCAGAATTCACTTCCTTTTCACTGAAACATGTCATTTCACTATTTCAGCTATACATTGCAAAAGGAAGGTAAAATCAGTCTTTGCAGCATGTTTTAATGCATTATGAGATCTAAACAGTCATTTTAATTGAGGAATCTTAATACAATACAGAACTGTGCAAACAGTTTGAAACATCTCTCAACAGCCCAAAAGCAACTTTTTAAGCTCAAAACGTTGTTTGGAGTAGTTTTTCATCAGAATTCACTTCCTTTTCACTGAAACATGTCATTTCACTATTTCAGCTATACATTGCAAAAGCAAGGTAAAATCAGTCTTTGCAGCATGGTTTAATGCATTATGAGATCTAAACAGCCATTATAATTGAGGAATCATTAGACAATACAGAACTGTGCAAACAGCAAGAAACATCTCTCAACAGCCCAAAAGCAACTTTTAAGCTCAAAACGTTGTTTATACATTGCAAAAGGAAGGTAAAATCAGTCTTTGCAGCATGTTTTAATGCATTATGAGATCTAAACAGTCATTATAATTGAGGAATCTTAGACAATACAGAACTGTGCAAACTGCATGAAACATCTCTCAACAGCCCAAAAGCAACTTTTTAATCTCAAAACGTTGTTTGGAGTAGTTTTTCATCAGAATTCACTTCCTTTTCACTGAAACATGTCATTTCACTACTGTAACAAGAAGTTAGCTATGCATTGTAAAAGGAAATCAAAATGTGTGATTGCAGAATGTTTTCATGCATTATGAGAGCTACACAATAATTTTAGTGAAGTACTCTGAATGTCTGTAAAGAAATGAGCAAACATCATGAAACAGCTTTCAAAAGTCCAAAAGCAACTTTTTAAGCTCAAAACGTTGTTTGGAGTAGTTTTTCATCAGAATTCACTTCCTTTTCACTGAAACAAGTCATTTCACTATTTCAGCTATACATTGCAAAAGGAAGGTAAAATCAGTCTTTGCAACAAGTTTTAATGCATTACGAGATCTAAACAGTCATTTTAATTGAGGACTCAATAAATACAGAACTGTGCAAACAGTTTGAAATATCTCTCAACAGCCCAAAAGCAACTTTTTAAGCTCAAAACGTTGTTTGGAGTAGTTTTTCATCAGAATTCACTTCCTTTTCACTGAAACATGTCATTTCACTATTTCAGCTATACATTGCAAAAGCAAGGTAAAATCAGTCTTTGCAGCATGGTTTAATGCATTATGAGATCTAAACAGCCATTATAATTGAGGAATATTAGACAATACAGAACTGTGCAAACAGCAAGAAACATCTCTCAACAGCCCAAAAGCAACTTTTTAAGCTCAAAACGTTGTTTGGAGTAGTTTTTCATCAGAATTCACTTCCTTTTCACTGAAACATGTCATTTCACTATTTCAGCTATACATTGCAAAAGGAAGGTAAAATCAGTCTTTGCAGCATGTTTTAATGCATTATGAGATCTAAACAGTCATTATAATTGAGGAATCTTAGACAATACAGAACTGTGCAAACTGCATGAAACATCTCTCAACAGCCCAAAAGCAACTTTTTAATCTCAAAACGTTGTTTGGAGTAGTTTTTCATCAGAATTCACTTCCTTTTCACTGAAACATGTCATTTCACTACTGTAACAAGAAGTTAGCTATGCATTGTAAAAGGAAATCAAAATGTGTGATTGCAGAATGTTTTCATGCATTATGAGAGCTACACAATAATTTTAGTGAAGTACTCTGAATGTCTGTAAAGAAATGAGCAAACATCATGAAACAGCTTTCAAAAGTCCAAAAGCAACTTTTTAAGCTCAAAACGTTGTTTGGAGTAGTTTTTCATCAGAATTCACTTCCTTTTCACTGAAACATGTCATTTCACTATTTCAGCTATACATTGCAAAAGGAAGGTAAAATCAGTCTTTGCAACAAGTTTTAATGCATTACGAGATCTAAACTGTCATTTTAATTGAGGACTCAATAAATACAGAACTGTGCAAACAGTTTGAAACATCTCTCAACAGCCCAAAAGCAACTTTTTAAGCTCAAAACGTTGTTTGGAGTAGTTTTTCATCAGAATTCACTTCCTTTTCACTGAAACATGTCATTTCACTACTGTAACAAGAAGTTAGCTATGCATTGTAAAAGGAAGATCAAAATCAGTGTGATTGCAGAATGTTTTCATGCATTATGAGAGCTACACAGTAATTTTAGTTGAAGTACTCTGAATGTCTGTACAGAAATGAGCAAACATCATGAAACAGCTTTCAAAAGTCCAAAAGCAACTTTTTAAGCTCAAAACGTTGTTTGGAGTAGTTTTTCATCAGAATTCACTTCCTTTTCACTGAAACATGTCATTTCACTACTGTAACAAGAAGTTAGCTATGCATTGTAAAAGGAAATCAAAATGTGTGATTGCAGAATGTTTTCATGCATTATGAGAGCTACACAATAATTTTAGTGAAGTACTCTGAATGTCTGTAAAGAAATGAGCAAACATCATGAAAAAGCTTTCAAAAGTCCAAAAGCAACTTTTTAAGCTCAAAACGTTGTTTGGAGTAGTTTTTCATCAGAATTCACTTCCTTTTCACTGATATATGTCTTTTCACTATTTCAGCTATACATTGCAAAAGGAAGGTAAAATCAGTCATTGCAGCATGTTTTAATGCATTATGAGATCTAAACAGTCATTTTAATTGAGAAATCTTAGACAATACAGAACTGTGCAAACAGCAAGAAACATCTCTCAACAGCCCAAAAGCAACTTTTTAAGATCAAAACGTTGTTTGGAGTAGTTTTTCATCAGAATTCACTTCCTTTTCACTGAAACATGTCATTTCACTATTTCAGCTATACATTGCAAAAGGAAGGTAAAATCAGTCTTTGCAACAAGTTTTAATGCATTACGAGATCTAAACAGTCATTTTAATTGAGGACTCAATAAATACAGAACTGTGCAAACATTTTGAAATATCTCTCAACAGCCCAAAAGCAACTTTTTAAGCTCAAAACGTTGTTTGGAGTAGTTTTTCATCAGAATTCACTTCCTTTTCACTGAAACATGTCATTTCACTATTTCAGTTATACATTGCAAAAGCAAGGTAAAATCAGTCTTTGCCGCATGGTTTAATGCATTTTGAGATCTAAACAGCCATTATAATTGAGGAATATTAGACAATACAGAACTGTGCAAACAGCAAGAAACATCTCTCAACAGCCCAAAAGCAACTTTTAAGCTCAAAACGTTGTTTATACATTGCAAAAGGAAGGTAAAATCAGTCTTTGCAGCATGTTTTAATGCATTATGAGATCTAAACAGTCATTATAATTGAGGAATCTTAGACAATACAGAACTGTGCAAACTGCATGAAACATCTCTCAACAGCCCAAAAGCAACTTTTTAATCTCAAAACGTTGTTTGGAGTAGTTTTTCATCAGAATTCACTTCCTTTTCACTGAAACATGTCATTTCACTACTGTAACAAGAAGTTAGCTATGCATTGTAAAAGGAAATCAAAATGTGTGATTGCAGAATGTTTTCATGCATTATGAGAGCTACACAATAATTTTAGTGAAGTACTCTGAATGTCTGTAAAGAAATGAGCAAACATCATGAAACAGCTTTCAAAAGTCCAAAAGCAACTTTTTAAGCTCAAAACGTTGTTTGGAGTAGTTTTTCATCAGAATTCACTTCCTTTTCACTGAAACAAGTCATTTCACTATTTCAGCTATACATTGCAAAAGGAAGGTAAAATCAGTCTTTGCAACAAGTTTTAATGCATTACGAGATCTAAACAGTCATTTTAATTGAGGACTCAATAAATACAGAACTGTGCAAACAGTTTGAAATATCTCTCAACAGCCCAAAAGCAACTTTTTAAGCTCAAAACGTTGTTTGGAGTAGTTTTTCATCAGAATTCACTTCCTTTTCACTGAAACATGTCATTTCACTATTTCAGCTATACATTGCAAAAGTAAGGTAAAATCAGTCTTTGCAGCATGGTTTAATGCATTATGAGATCTAAACAGCCATTATAATTGAGGAATATTAGACAATACAGAACTGTGCAAACAGCAAGAAACATCTCTCAACAGCCCAAAAGCAACTTTTTAAGCTCAAAACGTTGTTTGGAGTAGTTTTTCATCAGAATTCACTTCCTTTTCACTGAAACATGTCATTTCACTATTTCAGCTATACATTGCAAAAGGAAGGTAAAATCAGTCTTTGCAGCATGTTTTAATGCATTATGAGATCTAAACAGTCATTATAATTGAGGAATCTTAGACAATACAGAACTGTGCAAACTGCATGAAACATCTCTCAACAGCCCAAAAGCAACTTTTTAAGCTCAAAACGTTGTTTGGAGTAGTTTTTCATCAGAATTCACTTCCTTTTCACTGAAACATGTCATTTCACTACTGTAACAAGAAGTTAGCTATGCATTGTAAAAGGAAATCCAAATGTGTGATTGCAGAATGTTTTCATGCATTATGAGAGCTACACAATAATTTTAGTGAAGTACTCTGAATGTCTGTAAAGAAATGAGCAAACATCATGAAACAGCTTTCAAAAGTCCAAAAGCAACTTTTTAAGCTCAAAACGTTGTTTGGAGTAGTTTTTCATCAGAATTCACTTCCTTTTCACTGAAACATGTCATTTCACTATTTCAGCTATACATTGCAAAAGGAAGGTAAAATCAGTCTTTGCAACAAGTTTTAATGCATTACGAGATCTAAACTGTCATTTTAATTGAGGACTCAATAAATACAGAACTGTGCAAACAGTTTGAAACATCTCTCAACAGCCCAAAAGCAACTTTTTAAGCTCAAAACGTTGTTTGGAGTAGTTTTTCATCAGAATTCACTTCCTTTTCACTGAAACATGTAATTTCAATATTTCAGCTATACATTGCAAAAGGAAGGTAAAATCAGTCTTTGCAGCATGTTTTAATGCATTATGAGATCTATACAGTCATTATAATTGAGGAATCTTAGACAATACAGAACTGTGCAAACAGCAAGAAACATCTCTCAACAGCACAAAAGCAACTTATAAGCTCAAAACGTTGTTTATTCATTGCAAAAGGAAGGTAAAATCAGTCTTTGCAGCATGTTTTAATGCATTATGAGATCTAAACAGTCATTATAATTGAGGAATCTTAGACAATACAGAACTGTGCAAACTGCATGAAACATCTCTCAACAGCCCAAAAGCAACTTTTTAATCTCAAAACGTTGTTTGGAGTAGTTTTTCATCAGAATTCACTTCCTTTTCACTGAAACATGTCATTTCACTACTGTAACAAGAAGTTAGCTATGCATTGTAAAAGGAAATCAAAATGTGTGATTGCAGAATGTTTTCATGCATTATGAGAGCTACACAATAATTTTAGTGAAGTACTCTGAATGTCTGTAAAGAAATGAGCAAACATCATGAAACAGCTTTCAAAAGTCCAAAAGCAACTTTTTAAGCTCAAAACGTTGTTTGGAGTAGTTTTTCATCAGAATTCACTTCCTTTTCACTGAAACATGTCATTTCACTATTTCAGCTATACATTGCAAAAGGAAGGTAAAATCAGTCTTTGCAACAAGTTTTAATGCATTACGAGATCTAAACAGTCATTTTAATTGAGGACTCAATAAATACAGAACTGTGCAAACAGTTTGAAATATCTCTCAACAGCCCAAAAGCAACTTTTTAAGCTCAAAACGTTGTTTGGAGTAGTTTTTCATCAGAATTCACTTCCTTTTCACTGAAACATGTCATTTCACTATTTCAGCTATACATTGCAAAAGCAAGGTAAAATCAGTCTTTGCAGCATGGTTTAATGCATTATGAGATCTAAACAGCCATTATAATTGAGGAATATTAGACAATACAGAACTGTGCAAACAGCAAGAAACATCTCTCAACAGCCCAAAAGCAACTTTTTAAGCTCAAAACGTTGTTTGGAGTAGTTTTTCATCAGAATTCACTTCCTTTTCACTGAAACATGTCATTTCACTATTTCAGCTATACATTGCAAAAGGAAGGTAAAATCAGTCGTTGCAGCATGTTTTAATGCATTATGAGATCTAAACAGTCATTATAATTGAGGAATCTTAGACAATACAGAACTGTGCAAACTGCATGAAACATCTCTCAACAGCCCAAAAGCAACTTTTTAATCTCAAAACGTTGTTTGGAGTAGTTTTTCATCAGAATTCACTTCCTTTTCACTGAAACATGTCATTTCACTACTGTAACAAGAAGTTAGCTATGCATTGTAAAAGGAAATCAAAATGTGTGATTGCAGAATGTTTTCATGCATTATGAGAGCTACACAATAATTTTAGTGAAGTACTCTGAATGTCTGTAAAGAAATGAGCAAACATCATGAAACAGCTTTCAAAAGTCCAAGAGCAACTTTTTAAGCTCAAAACGTTGTTTGGAGTAGTTTTTCATCAGAATTCACTTCCTTTTCACTGAAACATGTCATTTCACTATTTCAGCTATACATTGCAAAAGGAAGGTAAAATCAGTCTTTGCAACAAGTTTTAATGCATTACGAGATCTAAACTGTCATTTTAATTGAGGACTCAATAAATACAGAACTGTGCAAACAGTTTGAAACATCTCTCAACAGCCCAAAAGCAACTTTTTAAGCTCAAAACGTTGTTTGGAGTAGTTTTTCATCAGAATTCACTTCCTTTTCACTGAAACATGTCATTTCACTATTTCAGCTATACATTGCAAAAGGAAGGTAAAATCAGTCTTTGCAGCATGTTTTAATGCATTATGAGATCTAAACAGTCATTATAATTGAGGAATCTTAGACAATACAGAACTGTGCAAACAGCATGAAACATCTCTCAACAGCCCAAAAGCAACTTTTTAAGCTCAAAACGTTGTTTGGAGTAGTTTTTCACCAGAATTCACTTCCTTTTCACTGAAACATGTCATTTCACTACTGTAACAAGAAGATAGCTATGCATTGTAAAAGGAAATCAAAATGTGTGATTGCAGAATGTTTTCATGCATTATGAGAGCTACACAATAATTTTAGTGAAGTACTCTGAATGTCTGTAAAGAAATGAGCAAACATCATGAAAAAGCTTTCAAAAGTCCAAAAGCAACTTTTTAAGCTCAAAACGTTGTTTGGAGTAGTTTTTCATCAGAATTCACTTCCTTTTCACTGATATATGTCATTTCACTATTTCAGCTATACATTGCAAAAGGAAGGTAAAATCAGTCATTGCAGCATGTTTTAATGCATTATGAGATCTAAACAGTCATTTTAATTGAGAAATCTTAGACAATACAGAACTGTGCAAACAGCAAGAAACATCTCTCAACAGCCCAAAAGCAACTTTTTAAGCTCAAAACGTTGTTTGGAGTAGTTTTTCATCAGAATTCACTTCCTTTTCACTGAAACATGTCATTTCACTATTTCAGCTATACATTGCAAAAGGAAGGTAAAATCAGTCTTTGCAACAAGTTTTAATGCATTACGAGATCTAAACAGTCATTTTAATTGAGGACTCAATAAATACAGAACTGTGCAAAAGTTTGAAATATCTCTCAACAGCCCAAAAGCAACTTTTTAAGCTCAAAACGTTGTTTGGAGTAGTTTTTCATCAGAATTCACTTCCTTTTCACTGAAACATGTCATTTCACTATTTCAGTTATACATTGCAAAAGCAAGGTAAAATCAGTCTTTGCAGCATGGTTTAATGCATTATGAGATCTAAACAGCCATTATAATTAAGGAATATTAGACAATACAGAACTGTGCAAACAGCAAGAAACATCTCTCAACAGCCCAAAAGCAACTTTTTAATCTCAAAACGTTGTTTGGAGTAGTTTTTCATCAGAATTCACTTCCTTTTCACTGAAACATGTCATTTCACTACTGTAACAAGAAGTTAGCTATGCATTGTAAAAGGAAATCAAAATGTGTGATTGCAGAATGTTTTCATGCATTATGAGAGATACACAATAATTTTAGTGAAGTACTCTGAATGTCTGTAAAGAAATGAGCAAACATCATGAAAAAGCTTTCAAAAGTCCAAAATTAACTTTTTAATTTCAAATCGTTGTTTGGAGTAGTTTTTCATCAGAATTCACTTCCTTTTCACTGAAACATGTCATTTCACTATTTTAGCTTTACATTGCAAAAGGAAGGTAAAATCAGTCTTTGCAACAAGTTTTAATGCATTACGAGATCTAAACAGTCATTTTAATTGAGGACTCAATAAATACAGAACTGTGCAAAGAGTTTGAAATATCTCTCAACAGCCCAAAAGCAACTTTTTAAGCTCAAAACGTTGTTTGGAGTAGTTTTTCATCAGAATTCACTTCCTTTTCACTGAAACATGTCATTTCACTATTTCAGCTATACATTGCAAAAGCAAGGTAAAATCAGTCTTTGCAGCATGGTTTAATGCATTATGAGATCTAAACAGCCATTATAATTGAGGAATATTAGACAATACAGAACTGTGCAAACAGCAGGAAACATCTCTCAACAGCCCAAAAGCAACTTTTTAAGCTCAAAACGTTGTTTGGAGTAGTTTTTCATCAGAATTCACTTCCTTTTCACTGAAACATGTCATTTCACTATTTCAGCTATACATTGCAAAAGGAAGGTAAAATCAGTCTTTGCAGCATGTTTTAATGCATTATGAGATCTAAACAGTCATTATAATTGAGGAATCTTAGACAATACAGAACTGTGCAAACAGCATGAAACATCTCTCAACAGCCCAAAAGCAACTTTTTAAGCTCAAAACGTTGTTTGGAGTAGTTTTTCATCAGAATTCACTTCCTTTTCACTGAAACATGTCATTTCACTACTGTAACAAGAAGTTAGCTATGCATTGTAAAAGGAAATCAAAATGTGTGATTGCAGAATGTTTTCATGCATTATGAGAGCTACACAATAATTTTAGTGAAGTACTCTGAATGTCTGTAAAGAAATGAGCAAACATCATGTTAAAGCTTTCAAAAGTCCAAAAGCAACTTTTTAAGCTCAAAACGTTATTTGGAGTAGTTTTTCATCAGAATTCACTTCCTTTTCACTGATATATGTAATTTCACTATTTCAGCTATACATTGCAAAAGGAAGGTTAAATCAGTCATTGCAGCATGTTTTAATGCATTATGAGATCTAAACAGTCATTTTAATTGAGAAATCTTAGACAATACAGAACTGTGCAAACAGCAAGAAACATCTCTCAACAGCCCAAAAGCAACTTTTTAAGCTCAAAACGTTGTTTGGGGTAGTTTTTCATCAGAATTCACTTCCTTTTCACTGAAACATGTCATTTCACTATTTCAGCTATACATTGCAAAAGGAAGGTAAAATCAGTCTTTGCAGCATGTTTTAATGCATTATGAGATCTAAACAGTCATTATACTTGAGGAATCTTAGACAATACAGAACTGTGCAAACAGCATGAAACATCTCTCAACAGCCCAAAAGCAACTTTTTAAGCTCAAAACGTTGTTTGGAGTAGTTTTTCATCAGAATTCACTTCCTTTTCACTGAAACATGTCATTTCACTACTGTAACAAGAAGTTAGCTATGCATTGTAAAAGGAAATCAAAATGTGTGATTGCAGAATGTTTTCATGCATTATGAGAGCTACACAATAATTTTAGTGAAGTACTCTGAATGTCTGTAAAGAAATGAGCAAACATCATGAAAAAGCTTTCAAAAGTCCAAAAGCAACTTTTTAAGCTCAAAACGTTATTTGGAGTAGTTTTTCATCAGAATTCACTTCCTTTTCACTGATATATGTCATTTCACTATTTCAGCTATACATTGCAAAAGGAAGGTTAAATCAGTCATTGCAGCATGTTTTAATGCATTATGAGATCTAAACAGTCATTTTAATTGAGAAATCTTAGACAATACAGAACTGTGCAAACAGCAAGAAACATCTCTCAACAGCCCAAAAGCAACTTTTTAAGCTCAAAACGTTGTTTGGGGTAGTTTTTCATCAGAATTCACTTCCTTTTCACTGAAACATGTCATTTCACTATTTCAGCTATACATTGCAAAAGGAAGGTAAAATCAGTCTTTGCAGCATGTTTTAATGCATTATGAGATCTAAACAGTCATTATACTTGAGGAATCTTAGACAATACAGAACTGTGCAAACAGCATGAAACATCTCTCAACAGCCCAAAAGCAACTTTTTAAGCTCAAAACGTTGTTTGGAGTAGTTTTTCATCAGAATTCACTTCCTTTTCACTGAAACATGTCATTTCACTACTGTAACAAGAAGTTAGCTATGCATTGTAAAAGGAAATCAAAATGTGTGATTGCAGAATGTTTTCATGCTTTATGAGAGCTACACAATAATTTTAGTGAAGTACTCTGAATGTCTGTAAAGAAATGAGCAAACATCATGAAAAAGCTTTCAAAAGTCCAAAAGCAACTTTTTAAGCTCAAAACGTTGTTTGGAGTAGTTTTTCATCAGAATTCACTTCCTTTTCACTGAAACATGTCATTTCACTATTTTAGCTTTACATTGCAAAAGGAAGGTAAAATCAGTCTTTGCAACAAGTTTTAATGCATTACGAGATCTAAACTGTCATTTTAATTGAGGACTCAATAAATACAGAACTGTGCAAACAGTTTGAAACATCTCTCAACATCCCAAAAGCAACTTTTTAAGCTCAAAACATTGTTTGGAGTAGTTTTTCATCAGAATTCACTTCCTTTTCACTGAAACATGTCATTTCACTATTTCAGCTATACATTGCAAAAGGAAGGTAAAATCAGTCTTTGCAGCATGTTTTAATGCATTATGAGATCTAAACAGTCATGATAATTGAGGAATCTTAGACAATACAGAACTGTGCAAACAGCATGAAACATCTCTCAACAGCCCAAAAGCAACTTTTTAAGCTCAAAACGTTGTTTGGAGTAGTTTTTCATCAGAATTCACTTCCTTTTCACTGAAACATGTCATTTCACTACTGTACAAAGAAGTTAGCTATGCATTGTAAAAGGAAATCAAAATGTGTGATTGCAGAATGTTTTCATGCATTATGAGAGCTACACAATAATTTTAGTGAAGTACTCTGAATGTCTGTAAAGAAATGAGCAAACATCATGAAAAAGCTTTCAAAAGTCCAAAAGCAACTTTTTAAGCTCAAAACGTTGTTTGGAGTAGTTTTTCATCAGAATTCACTTCCTTTTCACTGATATATGTCATTTCACTATTTCAGCTATACATTGCAAAAGGAAGGTAAAATCAGTCATTGCAGCATGTTTTAATGCATTATGAGATCTAAACAGTCATTATAATTGAGGAATCTTAGACAATACAGAACTGTGCAAACAGCATGAAACATCTCTCAACAGCCCAAAAGCAACTTTTTAAGCTCAAAACGTTGTTTGGAGTAGTTTTTCATCAGAATTCACTTCCTTTTCACTGAAACATGTCATTTCACTACTGTAACAAGAAGTTAGCTATGCATTGTAAAAGGAAATCAAAATGTGTGATTGCAGAATGTTTTCATGCATTATGAGAGCTACACAATAATTTTAGTGAAGTACTCTGAATGTCTGTAAAGAAATGAGCAAACATCATGTTAAAGCTTTCAAAAGTCCAAAAGCAACTTTTTAAGCTCAAAACGTTATTTGGAGTAGTTTTTCATCAGAATTCACTTCCTTTTCACTGATATATGTAATTTCACTATTTCAGCTATACATTGCAAAAGGAAGGTTAAATCAGTCATTGCAGCATGTTTTAATGCATTATGAGATCTAAACAATCATTTTAATTGAGAAATCTTAGACAATACAGAACTGTGCAAACAGCAAGAAACATCTCTCAACAGCCCAAAAGCAACTTTTTAAGCTCAAAACGTTGTTTGGGGTAGTTTTTCATCAGAATTCACTTCCTTTTCACTGAAACATGTCATTTCACTATTTCAGCTATACATTGCAAAAGGAAGGTAAAATCAGTCTTTGCAGCATGTTTTAATGCATTATGAGATCTAAACAGTCATTATACTTGAGGAATCTTAGACAATACAGAACTGTGCAAACAGCATGAAACATCTCTCAACAGCCCAAAAGCAACTTTTTAATCTCAAAACGTTGTTTGGAGTAGTTTTTCATCAGAATTCACTTCCTTTTCACTGAAACATGTCATTTCACTACTGTAACAAGAAGTTAGCTATGCATTGTAAAAGGAAATCAAAATGTGTGATTGCAGAATGTTTTCATGCATTATGAGAGCTACACAATAATTTTAGTGAAGTACTCTGAATGTCTGTAAAGAAATGAGCAAACATCATGAAACAGCTTTCAAAAGTCCAAAAGCAACTTTTTAAGCTCAAAACGTTGTTTGGAGTAGTTTTTCATCAGAATTCACTTCCTTTTCACTGAAACATGTCATTTCACTATTTCAGCTATACATTGCAAAAGGAAGGTAAAATCAGTCTTTGCAACAAGTTTTAATGCATTACGAGATCTAAACTGTCATTTTAATTGAGGACTCAATAAATACAGAACTGTGCAAACAGTTTGAAACATCTCTCAACAGCCCAAAAGCAACTTTTTAAGCTCAAAACGTTGTTTGGAGTAGTTTTTCATCAGAATTCACTTCCTTTTCACTGAAACATGTAATTTCACTATTTCAGCTATACATTGCAAAAGGAAGGTAAAATCAGTCTTTGCAGCATGTTTTAATGCTTTATGAGATCTAAACAGTCATTATAATTGAGGAATCTTAGACAATACAGAACTGTGCAAACAGCAAGAAACATCTCTCAACAGCACAAAAGCAACTTATAAGCTCAAAACGTTGTTTATACATTGCAAAAGGAAGGTAAAATCAGTCTTTGCAGCATGTTTTAATGCATTATGAGATCTAAACAGTCATTATAATTGAGGAATCTTAGACAATACAGAACTGTGCAAACTGCATGAAACATCTCTCAACAGCCCAAAAGCAACTTTTTAATCTCAAAACGTTGTTTGGAGTAGTTTTTCATCAGAATTCACTTCCTTTTCACTGAAACATGTCATTTCACTACTGTAACAAGAAGTTAGCTATGCATTGTAAAAGGAAATCAAAATGTGTGATTGCAGAATGTTTTCATGCATTATGAGAGCTACACAATAATTTTAGTGAAGTACTCTGAATGTCTGTAAAGAAATGAGCAAACATCATGAAACAGCTTTCAAAAGTCCAAAAGCAACTTTTTAAGCTCAAAACGTTGTTTGGAGTAGTTTTTCATCAGAATTCACTTCCTTTTCACTGAAACATGTCATTTCACTATTTCAGCTATACATTGCAAAAGGAAGGTAAAATCAGTCTTTGCAACAAGTTTTAATGCATTACGAGATCTAAACAGTCATTTTAATTGAGGACTCAATAAATACAGAACTGTGCAAACAGTTTGAAATATCTCTCAACAGCCCAAAAGCAACTTTTTAAGCTCAAAACGTTGTTTGGAGTAGTTTTTCATCAGAATTCACTTCCTTTTCACTGAAACATGTCATTTCACTATTTCAGCTATACATTGCAAAAGCAAGGTAAAATCAGTCTTTGCAGCATGGTTTAATGCATTATGAGATCTAAACAGCCATTATAATTGAGGAATATTAGACAATACAGAACTGTGCAAACAGCAAGAAACATCTCTCAACAGCCCAAAAGCAACTTTTTAAGCTCAAAACGTTGTTTGGAGTAGTTTTTCATCAGAATTCACTTCCTTTTCACTGAAACATGTCATTTCACTATTTCAGCTATACATTGCAAAAGGAAGGTAAAATCAGTCTTTGCAGCATGTTTTAATGCATTATGAGATCTAAACAGTCATTATAATTGAGGAATCTTAGACAATACAGAACTGTGCAAACTGCATGAAACATCTCTCAACAGCCCAAAAGCAACTTTTTAATCTCAAAACGTTGTTTGGAGTAGTTTTTCATCAGAATTCACTTCCTTTTCACTGAAACATGTCATTTCACTACTGTAACAAGAAGTTAGCTATGCATTGTAAAAGGAAATCAAAATGTGTGATTGCAGAATGTTTTCATGCATTATGAGAGCTACACAATAATTTTAGTGAAGTACTCTGAATGTCTGTAAAGAAATGAGCAAACATCATGAAACAGCTTTCAAAAGTCCAAGAGCAACTTTTTAAGCTCAAAACGTTGTTTGGAGTAGTTTTTCATCAGAATTCACTTCCTTTTCACTGAAACATGTCATTTCACTATTTCAGCTATACATTGCAAAAGGAAGGTAAAATCAGTCTTTGCAACAAGTTTTAATGCATTACGAGATCTAAACTGTCATTTTAATTGAGGACTCAATAAATACAGAACTGTGCAAACAGTTTGAAACATCTCTCAACAGCTCAAAAGCAACTTTTTAAGCTCAAAACGTTGTTTGGAGTAGTTTTTCATCAGAATTCACTTCCTTTTCACTGAAACATGTCATTTCACTATTTCAGCTATACATTGCAAAAGGAAGGTAAAATCAGTCTTTGCAGCATGTTTTAATGCATTATGAGATCTAAACAGTCATTATAATTGAGGAATCTTAGACAATACAGAACTGTGCAAACAGCATGAAACATCTCTCAACAGCCCAAAAGCAACTTTTTAAGCTCAAAACGTTGTTTGGAGTAGTTTTTCATCAGAATTCACTTCCTTTTCACTGAAACATGTCATTTCACTACTGTAACAAGAAGATAGCTATGCATTGTAAAAGGAAATCAAAATGTGTGATTGCAGAATGTTTTCATGCATTATGAGAGCTACACAATAATTTTAGTGAAGTACTCTGAATGTCTGTAAAGAAATGAGCAAACATCATGAAAAAGCTTTCAAAAGTCCAAAAGCAACTTTTTAAGCTCAAAACGTTGTTTGGAGTAGTTTTTCATCAGAATTCACTTCCTTTTCACTGATATATGTCATTTCACTATTTCAGCTATACATTGCAAAAGGAAGGTAAAATCAGTCATTGCAGCATGTTTTAATGCATTATGAGATCTAAACAGTCATTTTAATTGAGAAATCTTAGACAATACAGAACTGTGCAAACAGCAAGAAACATCTCTCAACAGCCCAAAAGCAACTTTTTAAGCTCAAAACGTTGTTTGGAGTAGTTTTTCATCAGAATTCACTTCCTTTTCACTGAAACATGTCATTTCACTATTTCAGCTATACATTGCAAAAGGAAGGTAAAATCAGTCTTTGCAACAAGTTTTAATGCATTACGAGATCTAAACAGTCATTTTAATTGAGGACTCAATAAATACAGAACTGTGCAAACAGTTTGAAATATCTCTCAACAGCCCAAAAGCAACTTTTTAAGCTCAAAACGTTGTTTGGAGTAGTTTTTCATCAGAATTCACTTCCTTTTCACTGAAACATGTCATTTCACTATTTCAGTTATACATTGCAAAAGCAAGGTAAAATCAGTCTTTGCAGCATGGTTTAATGCATTATGAGATCTAAACAGCCATTATAATTAAGGAATATTAGACAATACAGAACTGTGCAAACAGCAAGAAACATCTCTCAACAGCCCAAAAGCAACTTTTTAATCTCAAAACGTTGTTTGGAGTAGTTTTTCATCAGAATTCATTTCCTTTTCACTGAAACATGTCATTTCACTACTGTAACAAGAAGTTAGCTATGCATTGTAAAAGGAAATCAAAATGTGTGATTGCAGAATGTTTTCATGCATTATGAGAGATACACAATAATTTTAGTGAAGTACTCTGAATGTCTGTAAAGAAATGAGCAAACATCATGAAAAAGCTTTCAAAAGTCCAAAAGCAACTTTTTAAGCTCAAAACGTTGTTTGGAGTAGTTTTTCATCAGAATTCACTTCCTTTTCACTGAAACATGTCATTTCACTATTTTAGCTTTACATTGCAAAAGGAAGGTAAAATCAGTCTTTGCAACAAGTTTTAATGCATTACGAGATCTAAACAGTCATTTTAATTGAGGACTCAATAAATACAGAACTGTGCAAACAGTTTGAAATATCTCTCAACAGCCCAAAAGCAACTTTTTAAGCTCAAAACGTTGTTTGGAGTAGTTTTTCATCAGAATTCACTTCCTTTTCACTGAAACATGTCATTTCACTATTTCAGCTATACATTGCAAAAGCAAGGTAAAATCAGTCTTTGCAGCATGGTTTAATGCATTATGAGATCTAAACAGCCATTATAATTGAGGAATATTAGACAATACAGAACTGTGCAAACAGCAAGAAACATCTCTCAACAGCCCAAAAGCAACTTTTTAAGCTCAAAACGTTGTTTGGGGTAGTTTTTCATCAGAATTCACTTCCTTTTCACTGAAACATGTCATTTCACTATTTCAGCTATACATTGCAAAAGGAAGGTAAAATCAGTCTTTGCAGCATGTTTTAATGCATTATGAGATCTAAACAGTCATTATACTTGAGGAATCTTAGACAATACAGAACTGTGCAAACAGCATGAAACATCTCTCAACAGCCCAAAAGCAACTTTTTAAGCTCAAAACGTTGTTTGGAGTAGTTTTTCATCAGAATTCACTTCCTTTTCACTGAAACATGTCATTTCACTACTGTAACAAGAAGTTAGCTATGCATTGTAAAAGGAAATCAAAATGTGTGATTGCAGAATGTTTTCATGCATTATGAGAGCTACACAATAATTTTAGTGAAGTACTCTGAAAGTCTGTAAAGAAATGAGCAAACATCATGAAAAAGCTTTCAAAAGTCCAAAAGCAACTTTTTAAGCTCAAAACGTTATTTGGAGTAGTTTTTCATCAGAATTCACTTCCTTTTCACTGATATATGTCATTTCACTATTTCAGCTATACATTGCATAAGGAAGGTTAAATCAGTCATTGCAGCATGTTTTAATGCATTATGAGATCTAAACAGTCATTTTAATTGAGAAATCTTAGACAATACAGAACTGTGCAAACAGCAAGAAACATCTCTCAACAGCCCAAAAGCAACTTTTTAAGCTCAAAACGTTGTTTGGGGTAGTTTTTCATCAGAATTCACTTCCTTTTCACTGAAACATGTCATTTCACTATTTCAGCTATACATTGCAAAAGGAAGGTAAAATCAGTCTTTGCAGCATGTTTTAATGCATTATGAGATCTAAACAGTCATTATAATTGAGGAATCTTAGACAATACAGAACTGTGCAAACAGCATGAAACATCTCTCAACAGCCCAAAAGCAACTTTTTAAGCTCAAAACGTTGTTTGGAGTAGTTTTTCATCAGAATTCACTTCCTTTTCACTGAAACATGTCATTTCACTACTGTAACAAGAAGTTAGCTATGCATTGTAAAAGGAAATCAAAATGTGTGATTGCAGAATGTTTTCATGCATTATGAGAGCTACACAATAATTTTAGTGAAGTACTCTGAATGTCTGTAAAGAAATGAGCAAACATCATGTAAACAGCTTTCAAAAGTCCAAAAGCAACTTTTTAAGCTCAAAACGTTATTTGGAGTAGTTTTTCATCAGAATTCACTTCCTTTTCACTGATATATGTAATTTCACTATTTCAGCTATACATTGCAAAAGGAAGGTAAAATCAGTCATTGCAGCATGTTTTAATGCATTATGAGATCTAAACAGTCATTTTAATTGAGAAATCTTAGACAATACAGAACTGTGCAAACAGCAAGAAACATCTCTCAACAGCCCAAAAGCAACTTTTTAAGCTCAAAACGTTGTTTGGAGTAGTTTTTCATCAGAATTCACTTCCTTTTCACTGAAACATGTCATTTCACTATTTCAGCTATACATTGCAAAAGGAAGGTAAAATCAGTCTTTGCAGCATGTTTTAATGCATTATGAGATCTAAACAGTCATTATAATTGAGGAATCTTAGACAATACAGAACTGTGCAAACAGCATGAAACATCTCTCAACAGCCCAAAAGCAACTTTTTAAGCTCAAAACGTTGTTTGGAGTAGTTTTTCATCAGAATTCACTTCCTTTTCACTGAAACATGTCATTTCACTACTGTAACAAGAAGTTAGCTATGCATTGTAAAAGGAAATCAAAATGTGTGATTGCAGAATGTTTTCATGCATTATGAGAGCTACACAATAATTTTAGTGAAGTACTCTGAATGTCTGTAAAGAAATGAGCAAACATCATGAAAAAGCTTTCAAAAGTCCAAAAGCAACTTTTTAAGCTCAAAACGTTATTTGGAGTAGTTTTTCATCAGAATTCACTTCCTTTTCACTGATATATGTCATTTCACTATTTCAGCTATACATTGCAAAAGGAAGGTTAAATCAGTCATTGCAGCATGTTTTAATGCATTATGAGATCTAAACAGTCATTTTAATTGAGAAATCTTAGACAATACAGAACTGTGCAAACAGCAAGAAACATCTCTCAACAGTCCAAAAGCAACTTTTTAAGCTCAAAACGTTGTTTGGGGTAGTTTTTCATCAGAATTCACTTCCTTTTCACTGAAACATGTCATTTCACTATTTCAGCTATACATTGCAAAAGGAAGGTAAAATCAGTCTTTGCAGCATGTTTTAATGCATTATGAGATCTAAACAGTCATTATAATTGAGGAATCTTAGACAATACAGAACTGTGCAAACAGTTTGAAACAACTCTAAACAGCCTAAAAGCAAATTTTAAGATCAGAAAGATGTTTGGAGTCTTTTTACATCAGAATTCACTTCCTTTTCACTGAAACATGTCATTTCACTACTGTAACAAGATGTTAGCTATGCATTGTAAAAGGAAATCAAAATGTGTGATTGCAGAATGTTTTCATGCATTATGAGAGCTACACAATAATTATAGTGAGGTAATCTGATTGTTAGTACAGAAATGAGCAAACATCATGAAAAAGCTCTCAAAAGACCAAAAGGACCTTTTTAAGATCAAAACGTTGTTTGGTTTAGTTTTTCATCAAAATTCACTTCACTTTCACTGAAACATATTTCACTATTTCAGCTATACATTGCAAAAGCAAGGTAAAATCAGTCATTGCAGCATGTTTAAATGCATTAAAAGATCTAAACAGTCATTTTAATTGAGGAATCTTAGACAATACAGAACTGTGCAAACAGCATGAAACAACTCTCAACAGCCCAAAAGCAACTTTTTAAGCTCAAAACGTTGTTTGGAGTAGTTTTTCATCAGAATTCACTTCCTTTTCACTGAAACATGTCATTTCACTATTTCAGCTATACATTGCAAAAGGAAGGTAAAATCAGTCTTTGCAGCATGTTTTAATGCATTATGAGATCTAAACAGTCATTATAATTGAGGAATCTTAGACAATACAGAACTGTGCAAACAGCATGAAACATCTCTCAACAGCCCAAAAGCAACTTTTTAAGCTCAAAACGTTGTTTGGAGTAGTTTTTCATCAGAATTCACTTCCTTTTCACTGAAACATGTCATTTCACTACTGTAACAAGAAGTTAGCTATGCATTGTAAAAGGAAATCCAAATGTGTGATTGCAGAATGTTTTCATGCATTATGAGAGCTACACAATAATTTTAGTGAAGTACTCTGAATGTCTGTAAAGAAATGAGCAAACATCATGAAACAGCTTTCAAAAGTCCAAAAGCAACTTTTTAAGCTCAAAACGTTGTTTGGAGTAGTTTTTCATCAGAATTCACTTCCTTTTCACTGAAACATGTCATTTCACTATTTCAGCTATACATTGCAAAAGGAAGGTAAAATCAGTCTTTGCAACAAGTTTTAATGCATTACGAGATCTAAACTGTCATTTTAATTGAGGACTCAATAAATACAGAACTGTGCAAACAGTTTGAAACATCTCTCAACAGCCCAAAAGCAACTTTTTAAGCTCAAAACGTTGTTTGGAGTAGTTTTTCATCAGAATTCACTTCCTTTTCACTGAAACATGTCATTTCACTATTTCAGCTATACATTGCAAAAGCAAGGTAAAATCAGTCTTTGCAGCATGGTTTAATGCATTATGAGATCTAAACAGCCATTAAAATTGAGGAATATTAGACAATACAGAACTGTGCAAACAGCAAGAAACATCTCTCAACAGCCCAAAAGCAACTTTTTAAGCTCAAAACGTTGTTTGGAGTAGTTTTTCATCAGAATTCACTTCCTTTTCACTGAAACATGTCATTTCACTATTTCAGCTATACATTGCAAAAGGAAGGTAAAATCAGTCTTTGCAGCATGTTTTAATGCATTATGAGATCTAAACAGTCATTATAATTGAGGAATCTTAGACAATACAGAACTGTGCAAACAGCATGAAACATCTCTCAACAGCCCAAAAGCAACTTTTTAATCTCAAAATGTTGTTTGGAGTAGTTTTTCATCAGAATTCACTTCCTTTTCACTGAAACATGTCATTTCACTACTGTAACAAGAAGTTAGCTATGCATTGTAAAAGGAAATCCAAATGTGTGATTGCAGAATGTTTTTTTGCATTATGAGAGCTACACAATAATTTTAGTGAAGTACTCTGAATGTCTGTAAAGAAATGAGCAAATATCATGAAACAGCTTTCAAAAGTCCAAAAGCAACTTTTTAAGCTCAAAACGTTGTTTGGAGTAGTTTTTCATCAGAATTCACTTCCTTTTCACTGAAACATGTCATTTCACTATTTCAGCTATACATTGCAAAAGGAAGGTAAAATCAGTCTTTGCAGCATGTTTTAATGCATTATGAGATCTAAACAGTCATGATAATTGAGGAATCTTAGACAATACAGAACTGTGCAAACAGCATGAAACATCTCTCAACAGCCCAAAAGCAACTTTTTAAGCTCAAAACGTTGTTTGGAGTAGTTTTTCAGCAGAATTCACTTCCTTTTCACTGAAACATGTCATTTCACTATTTCAGCTATACATTGCAAAAGGAAGGTAAAATCAGTCATTGCAACAAGTTTTAATGCATTACGAGATCTAAACAGTCATTTTAATTGAGGACTCAATAAATACAGAACTGTGCAAACAGTTTGAAATATCTCTCAACTGCCCAAAAGCAACTTTTTAAGCTCAAAACGTTGTTTGGAGTAGTTTTTCATCAGAATTCACTTCCTTTTCACTGAAACATGTCATTTCACTATTTCAGTTATACATTGCAAAAGCAAGGTAAAATCAGTCTTTGCAGCATGGTTTAATGCATTATGAGATCTAAACAGCCATTATAATTAAGGAATATTAGACAATACAGAACTGTGCAAACAGCAAGAAACATCTCTCAACAGCCCAAAAGCAACTTTTTAAGCTCAAAACGTTGTTTATACATTGCAAAAGGAAGGTAAAATCAGTCTTTGCAGCATGTTTTAATGCATTATGAGATCTAAACAGTCATTATAATTGAGGAATCTTAGACAATACAGAACTGTGCAAACTGCATGAAACATCTCTCAACAGCCCAAAAGCAACTTTTTAATCTCAAAACGTTGTTTGGAGTAGTTTTTCATCAGAATTCACTTCCTTTTCACTGAAACATGTCATTTCACTACTGTAACAAGAAGTTAGCTATGCATTGTAAAAGGAAATCAAAATGTGTGATTGCAGAATGTTTTCATGCATTATGAGAGCTACACAATAATTTTAGTGAAGTACTCTGAATGTCTGTAAAGAAATGAGCAAACATCATGAAACAGCTTTCAAAAGTCCAAAAGCAACTTTTTAAGCTCAAAACGTTGTTTGGAGTAGTTTTTCATCAGAATTCACTTCCTTTTCACTGAAACATGTCATTTCACTATTTCAGCTATACATTGCAAAAGGAAGGTAAAATCAGTCTTTGCAACAAGTTTTAATGCATTACGAGATCTAAACTGTCATTTTAATTGAGGACTCAATAAATACAGAACTGTGCAAACAGTTTGAAACATCTCTCAACAGCCCAAAAGCAACTTTTTAAGCTCAAAACGTTGTTTGGAGTAGTTTTTCATCAGAATTCACTTCCTTTTCACTGAAACATGTCATTTCACTATTTCAGCTATACATTGCAAAAGGAAGGTAAAATCAGTCTTTGCAGCATGTTTTAATGCATTATGAGATCTAAACAGTCATTATAATTGAGGAATCTTAGACAATACAGAACTGTGCAAACAGCATGAAACATCTCTCAACAGCCCAAAAGCAACTTTTTAAGCTCAAAACGTTGTTTGGAGTAGTTTTTCATCAGAATTCACTTCCTTTTCACTGAAACATGTCATTTCACTATTGTACAAAGAAGTTAGCTATGCATTGTAAAAGGAAATCAAAATGTGTGATTGCAGAATGTTTTCATGCATTATGAGAGCTACACAATAATTTTAGTGAAGTACTCTGAATGTCTGTAAAGAAATGAGCAAACATCATGAAAAAGCTTTCAAAAGTCCAAAAGCAACTTTTTAAGCTCAAAACGTTGTTTGGAGTAGTTTTTCATCAGAATTCACTTCCTTTTCACTGATATATGTCATTTCACTATTTCAGCTATACATTGCAAAAGGAAGGTAAAATCAGTCATTGCAGCATGTTTTAATGCATTATGAGATCTAAACAGTCATTTTAATTGAGGACTCAATAAATACAGAACTGTGCAAACAGTTTGAAATATCTCTCAACAGCCCAAAAGCAACTTTTTAAGCTCAAAACGTTGTTTGGAGTAGTTTTTCATCAGAATTCACTTCCTTTTCACTGATATATGTCATTTCACTATTTCAGCTATACATTGCAAAAGCAAGGTAAAATCAGTCTTTGCAGCATGGTTTAATGCATTATGAGATCTAAACAGCCATTATAATTGAGGAATATTAGACAATACAGAACTGTGCAAACTGCAAGAAACATCTCTCAACAGCCCAAAAGCAACTTTTTAAGCTCAAAACGTTGTTTGGAGTAGTTTTTCATCAGAATTCACTTCCTTTTCACTGAAACATGTCATTTCACTATTTCAGCTATACATTGCAAAAGGAAGGTAAAATCAGTCTTTGCAGCATGTTTTAATGCATTATGAGATCTAAACAGTCATTATAATTGAGGAATCTTAGACAATACAGAACTGTGCAAACAGTTTGAAACATCTCTCAACTGCCCAAAAGCAACTTTTTAATCTCAAAACGTTGTTTGGAGTAGTTTTTCATCAGAATTCACTTCCTTTTCACTGAAACATGTCATTTCACTACTGTAACAAGAAGTTAGCTATGCATTGAAAAAGGAAATCAAAATGTGTGATTGCAGAATGTTTTAATGCATTATGAGAGCTACACAATAATTTTAGTGAAGTACTCTGAATGTTTGTAAAGAAATGAGCAAACATCATGAAACATCTTTCAAAAGTCCAAAAGCAACTTTTTAAGCTCAAAACGTTGTTTGGAGTAGTTTTTCATCAGAATTCACTTCCTTTTCACTGAAACATGTCATTTCACTATTTCAGCTATACATTGCAAAAGGAAGGTAAAATCAGTCTTTGCAGCATGTTTTAATGCATTATGAGATCTAAACAGTCATGATAATTGAGGAATCTTAGACAATACAGAACTGTGCAAACAGCATGAAACATCTCTCAACAGCCCAAAAGCATCTTTTTAAGCTCAAAACGTTGTTTGGAGTAGTTTTTCATCAGAATTCACTTCCTTTTCACTGAAACATGTCATTTCACTACTGTACAAAGAAGTTAGCAATGCATTGTAAAAGGAAATCAAAATGTGTGATTGAAGAATGTTTTCATGCATTATGAGAGCTACACAATAATTTTAGTGAAGTACTCTGAATGTCTGTAAAGAAATGAGCAAACATCATGAAACAGCTTTCAAAAGTCCAAAAGCAACTTTTTAAGCTCAAAACGTTGTTTGGAGTAGTTTTTCATCAGAATTCACTTCCTTTTCACTGAAACATGTCATTTCACTATTTCAGCTATACATTGCAAAAGGAAGGTAAAATCAGTCTTTGCAGCATGTTTTAATGCATTATGAGATCTAAACAGTCATTATAATTGAGGAATCTTAGACAATACAGAACTGTGCAAACTGCATGAAACATCTCTCAACAGCCCAAAAGCAACTTTTTAATCTCAAACCGTTGTTTGGAGTAGTTTTTCATCAGAATTCACTTCCTTTTCACTGAAACATGTCATTTCACAACAGTAACAAGAAGTTAGCTATGCATTGTAAAAGGAAATCAAAATGTGTGATTGCAGAATGTTTTAATGCATTATGAGAGCTACACAATAATTTTAGTGAAGTACTCTGAATGTCTGTAAAGAAATGAGCAAACATCATGAAAAAGCTTTCAAAAGTCCAAAAGCAACTTTTTAAGCTCAAAACGTTGTTTGGAGTAGTTTTTCATCAGAATTCACTTCCTTTTCACTGAAACATGTCATTTCACTATTTCAGCTATACATTGCAAAAGGAAGGTAAAATCAGTCTTTGCAGCATGTTTTAATGCATTATGAGATCTAAACAGTCATTATAATTGAGGAATCTTAGACAATACAGAACTGTGCAAACTGCATGAAACATCTCTCAACAGCCCAAAAGCAACTTTTTAATCTCAAACCGTTGTTTGGAGTAGTTTTTCATCAGAATTCACTTCCTTTTCACTGAAACATGTCATTTCACAACAGTAACAAGAAGTTAGCTATGCATTGTAAAAGGAAATCAAAATGTGTGATTGCAGAATGTTTTAATGCATTATGAGAGCTACACAATAATTTTAGTGAAGTACTCTGAATGTCTGTAAAGAAATGAGCAAACATCATGAAACAGCTTTCAAAAGTCCAAAAGCAACTTTTTAAGCTCAAAACGTTGTTTGGAGTAGTTTTTCATCAGAATTCACTTCCTTTTCACTGAAACATGTCATTTCACTATTTCAGCTATACATTGCAAAAGGAAGGTAAAATCAGTCTTTGCAACAATTTTTAATGCATTACGAGATCTAAACAGTCATTTTAATTGAGGACTCAATAAATACAGAACTGTGCAAACAGTTTGAAATATCTCTCAACAGCCCAAAAGCAAGTTTTTAAGCTCAAAACGTTGTTTGGAATAGTTTTTCATCAGAATTCACTTCCTTTTCACTGAAACATGTCATTTCACTATTTCAGCTATACATTGCAAAAGCAAGGTAAAATCAGTCTTTGCAGCATGGTTTAATGCATTATGAGATCTAAACAGCCATTATAATTGAGGAATATTAGACAATACAGAACTGTGCAAACAGCAAGAAACATCTCTCAACAGCCCAAAAGCAACTTTTTAAGCTCAAAACGTTGTTTGGAGTAGTTTTTCATCAGAATTCACTTCCTTTTCACTGAAACATGTCATTTCACTATTTCAGCTATACATTGCAAAAGGAAGGTAAAATCAGTCTTTGCAGCATGTTTTAATGCATTATGAGATCTAAACAGTCATTATAATTGAGGAATCTTAGACAATACAGAACTGTGCAAACTGCATGAAACATCTCTCAACAGCCCAAAAGCAACTTTTTAAGCTCAAAACGTTGTTTGGAGTAGTTTTTCATCAGAATTCACTTCCTTTTCACTGAAACATGTCATTTCACTACTGTAACAAGAAGTTAGCTATGCATTGTAAAAGGAAATCAAAATGTGTGATTGCAGAATGTTTTCATGCATTATGAGAGCTACACAATAATTTTAGTGAAGTACTCTGAATGTCTGTAAAGAAATGAGCAAACATCATGAAACAGCTTTCAAAAGTCCAAAAGCAACTTTTTAAGCTCAAAACGTTGTTTGGAGTAGTTTTTCATCAGAATTCACTTCCTTTTCACTGAAACATGTCATTTCACTATTTCAGCTATACATTGCAAAAGGAAGGTAAAATCAGTCTTTGCAACAAGGTTTAATGCATTACGAGATCTAAACAGTCATTTTAATTGAGGACTCAATAAATACAGAACTGTGCAAATAGTTTGAAATATCTCTCAACAGCCCAAAAGCAACTTTTTAAGCTCAAAACGTTGTTTGGAGTAGTTTTTCATCAGAATTCACTTCCTTTTCACTGAAACATGTCATTTCACTATTTCAGCTATACATTGCAAAAGCAAGGTAAAATCAGTCTTTGCAGCATGGTTTAATGCATTATGAGATCTAAACAGCCATTATAATTGAGGAATATTAGACAATACAGAACTGTGCAAACAGCAAGAAACATCTCTCAACAGCCCAAAAGCAACTTTTTAAGCTCAAAACGTTGTTTGGAGTAGTTTTTCATCAGAATTCACTTCCCACTGAAACATGTCATTTCACTATTTCAGCTATACATTGCAAAAGGAAGGTAAAATCAGTCTTTGCAGCATGTTTTAATGCATTATGAGATCTAAACAGTCATTATAATTGAGGAATCTTAGACAATACAGAACTGTGCAAACTGCATGAAACATCTCTCAACAGCCCAAAAGCAACTTTTTAATCTCAAAACGTTGTTTGGAGTAGTTTTTCATCAGAATTCACTTCCTTTTCACTGAAACATGTCATTTCACTACTGTAACAAGAAGTTAGCTATGCATTGTAAAAGTAAATCAAAATGTGTGATTACAGAATGTTTTCATGCATTAAGAGAGCTACACATTAATTTTAGTGAAGTACTCTGAATGTCTGTAAAGAAATGAGCAAACATCATGAAACAGCTTTCAAAAGTCCAAAAGCAACTTTTTAAGCTCAAAACGTTGTTTGGAGTAGTTTTTCATCAGAATTCACTTCTTTTCACTGAAACATGTCATTTCACTATTTCAGCTATACATTGCAAAAGGAAGGTAAAATCAGTCTTTGCAACAAGTTTTAATGCATTACGAGATCTAAACTGTCATTTTAATTGAGGACTCAATAAATACAGAACTGTGCAAACATTTTGAAACATCTCTCAACAGCCCAAAAGCAACTTTTTAAGCTCAAAACGTTGTTTGGAGTAGTTTTTCATCAGAATTCACTTCCTTTTCACTGAAACATGTCATTTCACTATTTCAGCTATACATTGCAAAAGGAAGGTAAAATCAGTCTTTGCAGCATGTTTTAATGCATTATGAGATCTAAACAGTCATTATAATTGAGGAATCTTAGACAATACAGAACTGTGCAAACAGCATGAAACATCTCTCAACAGCCCAAAAGCAACTTTTTAATCTCAAAACGTTGTTTGGAGTAGTTTTTCATCAGAATTCACTTCCTTTTCACTGAAACATGTCATTTCACTACTGTAACAAGAAGTTAGCTATGCATTGTAAAAGGAAATCCAAATGTGTGATTGCAGAATGTTTTCATGCATTATGAGAGCTACACAATAATTTTAGTGAAGTACTCTGAATGTCTGTAAAGAAATGAGCAAACATCATGAAACAGCTTTCAAAAGTCCAAAAGCAACTTTTTAAGCTCAAAACGTTGTTTGGAGTAGTTTTTCATCAGAATTCACTTCCTTTTCACTGAAACATGTCATTTCACTATTTCAGCTATACATTGCAAAAGGAAGGTAAAATCAGTCCTTGCAACAAGTTTTAATGCATTACGAGATCTAAACTGTCATTTTAATTGAGGACTCAATAAATACAGAACTGTGCAAACAGTTTGAAACATCTCTCAACAGCCCAAAAGCAACTTTTTAAGCTCAAAACGTTGTTTGGAGAAGTTTTTCATCAGAATTCACTTCCTTTTCACTGAAACATGTCCTTTCACTATTTCAGCTATACATTGCAAAAGGAAGGTAAAATCAGTCTTTGCAACAAGTTTTAATGCATTACGAGATCTAAACTGTCATTTTAATTGAGGACTCAATAAATACAGAACTGTGCAAACAGTTTGAAACATCTCTCAACAGCCCAAAAGCAACTTTTTAAGCTCAAAACGTTATTTGGAGTAGCTTTTTTTTTTAATAAGAATTCACATCCTTTTCGCTGAAACAAGACATTTCACTCATGTCACTAGAAGGCAGCTATGCATTGCAAAAGGAAGTCAAAATGTGTTATAGCAGCATGTTTTCATGCATTATGAGAGCTACACAATAGTTTTAGTGAAGTAATCTGAATGTTAGTACAGAAATGAGCAAACTTCATGAAACAGCTCTCAAAAGACCAAAAGGAGCTTGTTAAGCTTAAAACGTTGTTTGGCGTAGTTTATCATCAAAAATCACTTCACTTTCACTGAAACATATTTCACTACTGAAACAAGAAGTTAGCTATGCATTGTAAAAGGAAATCAAAATGTGTGATTGCGGAATGTTTTCATGCATTATGAGAGCTACACAATAATTTTAGTGAAGTACTCTGAAAGTCAGTGAAGACATGAGCAAACTTCATGACACAGCTCTCAAAAGTCCAAAAGCAACTTTTTAAGCTCAAAACGTTGTTTGGAGTAGTTTTTCATCAGAATTCACTTCCTTTTCACTGAAACGTATCATTTCACTATTTCAGCTATACATTGCAAAAGGAAGGTAAAATCAGTCTTTTCAACATTTTTTAATGCATTACGAGATCTAAACT